>NC_079169.1:89129162-89429162 GCF_947568905.1 Ostrea edulis
ATCTCATGTCACAAAGAGTTTATATCACTTATATCTCATGTCACAAAGAGGTTTATATCACTTACATCTCACATCACAAAGAGGTTTATATCACTTATATCTCATGTCACAAAGAGTTTATATCACTTATATCTCATGTCACAAAGAGGTTTATATCACTTACATCTCATGTCACAAAGAGTTTATATCACTTATATCTCATGTCACAAAGAGGTTTATATCACTTACATCTCACATCACAAAGAGGTTTATATCACTTATATCTCATGTCACAAAGAGGTTTATATCACTTATATCTCATGTCACAAAGAGGTTTATATCACTTACATCTCATGTCACAAAGAGGTCCATATCACTTATATATCATGTCACAAAGAGGTTCATATCACTTATATCTCACGTCACAAAGAGGTTTATATCACTTATATCTCACATCACAAAGAGGTTTATATCACTTATATCTCACATCACAAAGAGTTTATATCACTTATATCTCACATCACAAAGAGGTTTATATCACTTATATCTCACATCACACAGAGGTTTATATCACTTACATCTCACATCACAAAGAGGTTTATATCACTTATATCTCATGTCACAAAGAGGTTTATATCACTTATATCTCATGTCACAAAGAGGTTTATATCACTTATATCTCACATCACACAGAGGTTTATATCACTTATATCTCACGTCACAAAGAGTTTATATCACTTATATCTCGTGTCACAAAGAGGTTTATATCTCACGTCACAAAGCTTACAAACCAAAATGATTTCAGTTCAATAACATGTTTTGAATAGGGATATCTATGTACTCAATTACTAAGGAGGAAGACATTTTGAAAATTGACTCTGTTACTATTTTTATGTAGATTCATATCATGACATATTTACAATGTTACGAGAATGTATCTATTACTTAACTATGCTACATGTACACAAACATATTATGGCAATCAGAATTCTACTTTTCACCTGATACTTTTGAAAATAAGTCTTCAAAAGGATAAAGTTACACAATCAGTTAAAAACAAAACCTATGTCATGACCCTCTCATGCCTTTCCTTACGCATGTTTTCATAAATCATGCAGTTACAGCGAGTATTTTTCCATGTAATGTCGGTCTGTGTTACTGATGATCCTTGGGTATTCACCTCTCTTGTTGATATTACTTCTACATTGTTTGCTGCAGATTTGAATGCATATTTTGAATAATATCTTTTATTTCTTTGTTACAGCCTTTCAAGACAGAATTCTTCAGTTGACTCGGCCAATAACTCACCAGGTTGGCATTCTGAGATTTGGTTTTTTAAGATGGCAGCTTTGTAAAAAAGAAAGTCATGAAATTGTCAGTTTTAAGCTGTTATTTCTTTTTTCCATTTAATAGATTATAAATAATGGAACTTGACATAGTATCTCATTAACCCGCATCCCGTGGGGATCCGGGTTAGAATAGGTCCTCAGTACCCCTTGCTTGTCGTAAGAGGCGACTAAATGGGGCGGTCCTTTGGATGAGACCACAAAAACCGCGGTCCCGTGTCACAGCAGGTGTGGCACGATAAAGATCCCTCTCTGTTCAAAGGCCATAAGTGCCGAGCATAGGCCGAAATTTTGCACCCCTTCACTGGCAGTGATGATGTTTCCTTATGAGTGAAATATTCTTGAGAGGGACATTAAACAATATTCAATCAATCAATCAATCATTAACCACCCCCTCCCCAAAAATGGAACTCAGTTCATCTTAGAAAAATGTATGTAAAAGACCCCTTCATCTAAATAGTGTATGAAAATGAAAATTATGAATTTCACATTTAGTTGAAAATATATCTGATGGACCCCAACCAAACATAACCTAATAACATAACCTAGGAGATGCTGACCCAAGCAAACGTTGGTCCATATACAAGACAATGCTTCAGGTGCTATTTGTATAATTATGCCTGTAAAATTGTCGTGTACAGAATGTGTGTGTTTCTAAATTTGGAGTAGATGAGATCCAGTTCCAGCCAGCCCTGGTCAGTGTGTTTCACAGAAGGAATTCAGATGAATTGTCTGCAAAGGAGACTGTCAAGGAGCACCTGTGGAATGTCCATTTCTCAGAATTTGGGAGGTAAGATGCCTAATGTCACACTGTTCAATATACGATGTAGTTTAGAATGATTTTCTGCATTCATATTTAATTTAATGTAAACCAACAGTTATTTGAGATGACTTTATTTCGCAATACTGGTTTGTGGCAACAAATTTTCATGACTGAGATAATCTTAAATAAGCAAAATATAACAAAATATTTTCTATTCTCTTCTGACAGATTGACTTTGTAAAAACAAGAGGCCTACAGGTCTTATCGGTCACCGGAGTATTTGTATCACTAGGCCCAAGGGCCTCTTGTTGAAAATACATTATCAACATGTATGTTTCACACCTGCATATTTCATGAAGCACATTAACGTCATGCAAGATTACAACAAAACCAATTTTAAAAAATCTAGATATTTAAAACCAATTCCAGATTCTAGAATTTACCTCCAGAGGTGATTTGAATTCATATGAATCCAAGATGTTTGAAAACATTTGTTGTAAGTTAATGACATTTAAGAAATAAAGTTTGCTTTTGAAAAATACATGAGGTTGTGTGAACTGCAACGCTTAAAGCCCGCATACTTCATGAAGCTTTGAATTGTTAGCAGTTTAATGTTATACATGTATGACAAAAGTCAGATTTAGGATGTAGGGGTTTGATTTTATTATTTGAGGGAAGCTGTATTTTAAATTTAAATTTATTTTAAATCCCAATCGGGTGTGGTAATCAAATATGGCTTAAATTCTTGTTATAATTGTTTTTACACTAATTATCCGGACTTTGTTACATTAACATAAAATGTACTTTCTTCAGAGGTTGGATTTGAATTATTAATTTTTGTAGGGGTGTGTGTATGTATAGAACCCACAAAACCCAGGAGCTGATCTTACAGGGGCTTCCAGAGAAATTCCGTGGAGAGATATGGATGCTGTTTTCTGGTGCCATAAATGAGGTTGGATCAACATACTGTAGTGTGATTAACATTATACACACTGTCGTTGATGATCAAATGTATTTTTATCTCGGGTAACTTTTTTTATGACATTGTGCATTCAACAGAACATTTTTGTTGAGAATTTATTGCTAGGTGTCTGTAAAACTTTTTACATGTGCAATATGGGGCATAATCTCAAAAACTACTAAGCCAATATCAACCAAGCCTAGCACAAACACAGTTTTGAAAAAAAGGCATACAGGTTTTAATTATCATATCATTTTGTCTGTTTTATGCGCTTCTTATTGTCAGTTTGTATGAAAAGTTAAATCGTTAAACACTCAGTAAGACTTTGCAATTAAATCAGAAAGGCTTATGCAGAGACCGAAGATCTGTTATAGAATTGCAGGAAAACTACAAAATTTGTTTAGATCTCTTGTACTTTGATATAATTGTAAAAAAAGAACTTGTAAGAGGTGTGAGACGTATAGTACGATGATTCATGGTCTATAGGTACATGCCTGAAAGTTCAACGAAGGGAAATGTTATCAGTGTTACATCAATGTTAGTGTACTATAGATTCACAAATAATTGTTTGCCTGTTTTATGCACTTAATTCTTATTGTCAGTTTGTATGAAAAGTTAAATCGTTAAACACTCGTTAAACATGCCTGTTTGCGTAAAATTAGTTCTGTGCTCATATCACATTAAAATAAAAAAATTCATCAGTTTCAATATCTGTTTTTCCAATGTTTTTAGCTTTGATATCTAACATACAAATTATAATGATAAGCCATTTTTTCATTAATGTGCAGTAGTTGTGAGCAGTGCATTTATAAATATAGTATGTCTGTTTTAACAGCTTAGAATTCTGACAGACATGAAAGTAAAATATAGATATAAAAAATAAATTTCATTTTAGAAAATACATGAAGGGTTTGAACAGCAACACTTCACGTCGGCGTACTTTTCATGAAGCACCAATGCTAATCACTAATGCTAATCACTAATGCTTCATGAAGCGTGCTGGTGTAAAGTGTTGCAGTTCATACTCTCGTGTATTTTCAAAATAATTTTACTGTTTTGGAAATTTATATATCGCCAATTTTGTTGTTCAAGAATTCATGAAAATTTCCACCTGCCATTTTTGAAAGGGATAAACCATCAGTCTTTCAACCTAGCTCTCAATATTGCCACTTATCCCAGCACGGCTGTTTCAGGCTTCAATCTTTTTTCAGATGGCTACAAACAAAGGCTACTACAGAAACATGGTGGAACAGAGTCTTGGGAAGTACACACTGGCTAGTGATGAAATTGAAAGAGATCTTCACAGGTTAGGCTGCTAGTATGGCTGATTTGTTTGTTTGTATTAAAGTCCTGTTGAAAATTTTCACTTGTGTAGAGATGTCACCAGCTGTAGGTGAAGTACCACAAATGTAGACCTATACTTAGCACCCAGGGCGGTAGCAGTGAGGATTCTTTAATGTGCCAACACCTGCCGCAACATGGGACCTCTGATTTTAAGTTCATATCAGAAAGACCTGTGATTCTCACTTTAAAATGTTGAGCGTTTGGTAAAGGATCAATCACTACCTATATTGCCACAGTCATGGCACAAGCAGGGTTTGACACGGCCATAGCACGAGCAGGGTTCGACTTGACATGACACAAGTGGAGTTTCACACGGCCATGGCATGAGCGGGGCTCGAACTCACTAGAGCACTCACTACCTATTGACACGGCCATGGCACGAGTGGGGTTTGACACAGCCATGGCATGAGCGGGGCTCGAACTCACAACCTCCCAGTTATGGCTGAAGTGTCGTTAATTTTAATATATTTGAATAAATTATGATTCCTTGGAAAAGAATGACTAGAAATCAAAAGATTTCCCATGGGAGAACCTTTTAGAATTTGTTCAAAAGCACTAAGATGATTTAGATAATTTAAATTTTTCAAAACAATTTGCAAGCATGGTGAGATTTGTAGTGTATGAGTTGTTGAATGGAAGTTTTGTTGCTGTTGGACCACTTTTAGTGTACCAAGCGTAACTGATATACAAGTCACAATCATCGCTGACGAACAAAGTAGTTCAGGAGGATGTCGTGGCCCATGGATCCCTTAATGATTTAAAAAAATAAACTAGAAATACTAGACGAAATGTGTATTTAAAATTTACTAATTGTAATCTTTGTTTAAAGTATTTTAGACTTTTTCCTGTAATCCCATGTATTGCTTTGTTTTTTTATGATTATGTTAATATGATAATAATTACAATTCAGTTCAATATCAAATATTTACACTGATATTTCATTATATAATTGTATTAGTTTTCTGCTAGAATTTAAGACATCATTACATATATTACGAGATAAATACATGCATTATTAATCTTAATACTTTTAATAAAAAATAGATAATGAAATAGGGGTATATCAAGTGAACTAGAAATTTTGTTAAAGTTTGTAAATGTGATCTTAAATTTTCCTGAAATGTACCTTACATATTGGAATAAGCGTAAAGAAATTCCTTGATTTTACATGAATACACTATAATTTCAATTCAATCCTACATAATTTACTCAAAAGTACATGCATGTATGATTGTTTTTTTCTCTCATTAAGTGAAACTCCACCCACCGAGTGATAAGCTCCACCTTCTGGGTTGACTTTCTGAGACCTCTTTGAATTTCACGTTAAAACTTTTGCTTTTCTGGGTCTGCCTTGGTAGTACTGCACCAGACGCAGATCAGAGTTAAGAAGTGGACCCAGGGTTTGCGCTCTGTTAGACAATGTGTGATTGATGTTGTAATTCTCTGTAATAAAACAGTCAGATATTGTATTGAAATGTGAGTAATATGTTGCGTATAATGTAGGTCTCTGCCCGAACATCCTGCCTTCCAGTCGGACCTTGGAATCGGTGCTCTGAGGCGAGTGTTGACAGCTTATGCGTGGAGGAATCCCACAATAGGTACACGCTGTAGAAAATCTTACTATACCCCGCTAACAAAGTATAGGGGGAATACTGGTATCACCTTGTCTGTCTGTCAGTCTGTAGAAAGAATTTGTCCAGAGTATATCTTTTAACACCAGTGAACAGATTTGATTAAAACTTTGTGTATATATTATTTTAATGAAGTTGTGTACCTATTATTTTTATTGAGGTTTTTAACATTCGAAGAAGTCATGGATATTTTTTCCATTTTCAGGGGAGGGTATGTGTTAGGTTGTCATTGTCCGAGTATATTTTGATAACTATTTATTCTTCAATGAGCACAAATTCACTGTTTCCCACCATCCAATGTTCCCTACGGGGGGTATATTAGTCCCATTAGGACAGTTCCAATTTTATGCTAGAAACAAAGGTTTGTACCATTTCATGTTATGTGAATTGTCATAGGAAACTGTATAGATCATGTATTATAGCAGATCGGTATAGCAATATTTAAGAAAGAAAATCCTCACACCATGCCAATAGAGACAGCTGAATTTGATCTATAACCTGGGGTGGTGTTTTTCAGTTTACTGCCAATAGAGGGGTGGTGGTGTTTTTTTGTATACTGTCAATTGAGGGAGCTGAATTTGAACTTACGTGAGGTGGTGGTGTTTTTCAGTTTACTGTCAATTGAGGGAGCTGAATTTGAACTAATGTGGGGTGGTATTTTTCAGGTTACTGTCAATAGAGGGAGCTGAATTTGAACTAACGCTGGGGTGGTATTTTTCAGGTTACTGCCAGGCGATGAATATTGTAACCAGTGTGGTGTTTTCAGGTTACTGCCAGGTGATGAATATTGTAACCAGGGTGGTGTTTTTCAGGTGACTGTGCCTGATGAATATTGTAACCAGTGTGCTGGTTTTCAGGTGACTGTGACTGATGAATATTGTAACCTGTGTGGTGTTTTTCAGGTTACTGCTAGGCGATGAATATTGTAACAAGGGTGGTGTTTTTCAGGTTACTGCACCTGATGAATATTGTAACCAGGTTGGTGTTTTTCAGGTGACTGTACCTGATGAATATTGTAACCAGGTTGGTGTTTTTCAGGTTACTGCTTGGCGATGAATATTGTAACAAGGGTGGTGTTTTTCAGGTTACTGCACCTGATGAATATTGTAACCTGTGTGGTGTTTTTCAGGTTACTGCTAGGCGATGAATATTGTAACAAGGGTGGTGTTTTTCAGGTTACTGCACCTGATGAATATTGTAACCAGGTTGGTGTTTTTCAGGTGACTGTACCTGATGAATATTGTAACCAGGTTGGTGTTTTTCAGGTTACTGCTTGGCGATGAATATTGTAACCAGGGTGGTGTTTTTCAGGTTACTGCTTGGCGATGAATATTGTAACCAGGGTGGTGTTTTTCAGGTTACTGCTTGGGGATGAATATTGTAACCAGGGTGGTGTTTTCAGGTTACTGCTTGGCGATGAATATTGTAACCAGGGTGGTGTTTTTCAGGTTACTGCTAGGCGATGAATATTGTAACCAGGGTGGTGTTTTTCAGGTTACTGCTAGGCGATGAATATTGTAACCAGGGTGGTATTTTTCAGGTGACTGTGCCTGATGAATATTGTAACCAGTGTGCTGGTTTTCAGGTGACTGTGACTGATGAATATTGTAACCTGTGTGGTGTTTTTCAGGTTACTGCTTGGGGATGAATATTGTAACAAGGGTGGTGTTTTTCAGGTTACTGCTAGGCGATGAATATTGTAACAAGGGTGGTGTTTTTCAGGTTACTGTCAGGCGATGAATATTGTAACCAGGGTGGTGTTTTTCAGGTGACTGCTAGGCGATGAATATTGTACATGTAACAAGGGTGGTATTTTTCAGGTTACTGCTTGGCAATGAATATTGTAACCAGGGTGGTGTTTTTCAGGTTATTGTCAGGCGATGAATATTGTAACCAGGGTGGTGTTTTTCAGGTTACTGTCAGGCGATGAATATTGTAACCAGTGTGCTGCTGCTATATGTCAGTGAGGAGGAGGCCTTTTGGTTGTTGACATCCATCTGTGAGAGACTCCTTCCTGACTACTATAACACCAAGGTCGTGGGGGCACTGATTGACCAGCGTAAGAGATTTTAGGAGCTGCATTTTATGCCCATGTGATTAAATGTTTTTTGATTATTTGACAACTGTTTATTCAGTTTAACTTGTAGCCCCCCCCTTTTTTTTTTCTATAAACTGAAGTTTATATTTATAATGGTGTTCTGAGGATGTTAATATGTAGTCCTGGTTTTATTTGTATATTTAGTTTAACATATAGCCCTGTTTTTTTGTAGAGTCTTTATTTCGCTGTTTTTAGGATGTTAACTTGTAGTACTGGTTTTAATAGAATCTTTATTTAGCCATGTTCTGAGGATGTTAACTTGTAGCCCCCCCCTTTTTTTTGTAGAGGTTTTTATTTAGTCTTGTTTTTAGGATGTTTTAAACTAGGAGCCTTGTTTTTTTTTTTTGTAGAGGTCTTTGAGGACCTCATTAACGAGAACCTCCCAGCACTGCATCAGAAGTTGGAGGTTCTTGGTCTCCTCACCATGATTTCCCTGTCTTGGTTCCTAACAATATTCCTCAGGTACGTAACAAATCCACCATCTTATCAGTGTTACAGTAGCTCCTAGTGAGGTATGTAACCAATTCATCATCTTATCAGTGTAGCTTCTAGTGAAGTATGTAACAAATTCATCATCTTATCAGTGTGGCTTCTAGTGAGGTATGTAACAAATTCATCATCTTATCAGTGTGGCTTATAGTGAGGTATGTAACAAATTCATCATCTTATCAGTGTGGCTTCTAGTGAGGTATGTAACAAATTCATCATCTTATCAGTGTAGCTTCTAGTGAGGTATGTAACAAATTCATCATCTTATCAGTGTAGATTCTAGTGAGGTACATAGCAAATTCATCATCTTATCAGTGTAGCTTCTAATGAGGTATGTAACAAATTCATCATCTTATCAGTGTAGATTCTAGTGAGGTACATAACAAATTTTATCATCTTATCAGTGTAGCTTCTAATGAGGTATGTAACAAATTCATCATCTTATCAGTGTAGCTTCTAGTGAGGTATGTAACCAATTCATCATCTTATCAGTGTAGCTTCTAGTGAGGTATGTAACAAATTCATCATCTTATCAGTGTGACTTATAGTGAGGTATGTAACAAATTCATCTTATCAGTGTAGCTTCTAGTGAGGTATGTAACCAATTCATCATCTTATCAGTGTGGCTTATAGTGAGGTATGTAACAAATTCATCTTCTTATCAGTGTAGCTTATAGTGAGGTATGTAACAAATTCATCAGTGTAGCTCCTCCGACCAAAATCTGTCAGCTCTGTAGGAAAATGATTGTGTTTTGTAATTTGTCCTTCTAACTAGATATTTCTAGCTGTGGTGTGCTGTTTGTAGTTTGTCCTTCTAACTAGACATTCCTAGCTGTGATGTTCTGTTTGTAATTTGTCCTAACTAGACATTTCTAGCTGTGATGTTCTGTTTGTAATTTGTCCTAACTAGACATTCCTAGCTGTGGTGTACTGTTTGTAATTTGTCCATCTAACTAGACATTTCTAGCTGTGGTGTACTGTTTGTAATTTGTCCTTCTGTCTAGACATTTCTAGCTGTGGTGTACTGTTTGTAATTTGTCCTTCTGTCTAGACATTTCTAGCTGTGGTGTACTGTTTGTAATTTGTCCTTCTGTCTAGACATTTCTAGCTGTGGTGTACTGTTTGTAATTTGTCCTTCTAACTAGACATTTCTAGCTGTGGTGTACTGTGTGTAATTTGTCCTTCTGACTAGACATTCCTAGCTGTGATGTACTGTGTGTAATTTGTCCATCTGTCTAGACATTCCTAGCTGTGGTGTGCTGTTTGTAATTTGTCCTTCTAACTAGACATTCCTAGCTGTGATGTACTGTGTGTAATTTGTCCATCTGTCTAGACATTTCTAGCTGTGGTGTACTGTTTGTAATTTGTCCTTCTGACTAGACATTTCTAGCTGTGGTGTGCTGTTTGTAATTTGTCCTTCTGACTAGACATTTCTAGCTGTGGTGTGCTGTTTGTAATTTGTCCTTCTGACTAGACATTTCTAGCAGTGGTGTGCTCCCATAGATAACACACAATATGAGGATTTTTGCTTCTCTAGTAATTGTTGACCCACCACCCACTCCCCCAACTGCTGCAAAAATGCCAGGATTTACCCCAACTAGTGCCTATGCAGATATATGAGAAATTGTTATGTATATAGGTGTACCTATTTACATGTACTGATTTAACCCTTTCTTTACCATACTGGTCATCTGCCTACCCCAAATCGTGGTACATATATGTATATACATATTTAAATTGATTTTAAAGATATTGTCATCTAGTCTTTAAAATCCTCTAAAATATTGCCAGTAGAGAAAGGGTCACTTATTCAGTAATTGATTTGATTAATCAATTTACTTTTAAGAATGTCAACCGTTAATTTATCACATAAAAGATAAGCTTTTAATTATGTTTTTAGGGTGAAATTTAAACAAAACTGTTGATATAAATGCTGCAGAGTTTACATAGCAAGTACCAGTCGTGATAGCTCAGTGGTAGAGCGTTTGCTTCATAACCGGGAGGTCGTGAGTTCGAGCTCTGCTTGTGCAATATGGCCGCATCAGACATAAACATACTAGGTAGTGATTGCTCCTTCATCAAACACTCAGCATTAAGAAGTGAGAATCACAGGTCTTTTGGATATAACCTTAAAAACAGATGTGCCATGTTGTGGCAGGTGTTGATATGTTAAAGAACCCTCGCTGCTATGGCCCTGAGTGCAAATCATATAATTAGTCTAAGTTTGTGATACAAAGAAATAAATAAACAAAAGCATATTAATAAGTTATGTGATTGAAATCACAAATCTTGACACATTTTATTTTTGTACCTGACTTTTGTAAGTTTCCCTTTTAGTATACATGTAAATTCATAAAGTGCATAATGAAAAAACATTTATTAATTCTCAAACTGGTGTTTGCACTAAATACAGCTGACCTGTCCAATAAAATTCAAGTCTAGACTAGTCAGTGTAAGAATTAAAATGTTTAACTGGTAAAAATGTTTTAGCATTTGCACATACTAGGCCTGGTCTACAATATCCTTCATTATTGAAAAGAAAAGAAAAAAAGTATTTTGTAGATCCTCATACAAAACTTTTGCCTTCTATAAGCTTAATAGTGTCAGAATAATAAATAGTTTGCTTCTGTAGGTCTGTCCAAACATGTTACCCTGGAATCACAAGTACCTGCATGCTAATTAAATCACCTCATTTCTTGGGATCAAATTTTCGTGGAAAAAACGTTGAAAAGGTATTGCATGAATTTTTTTATCTGTCACGAGTGCCCTGTCTAATCAACATATAGACTGGTACACTGTCACGAGTGCGAGCACCCTGCCTAATCAACATATAGACTGGTCCGCTGTCATGATTGTCACGAGTGTGAGGTCCTTGCCTAATCAACATATAGACTGGTCTGCTGTCATGAGTGCCCTGTCCAATCGACATATAGATTGGTCTACTGTCACGAGTGCCCTGTCTAATCAACAAATAGATTGGTCCGATGTCACGAGTGTTAGCGCCCTGTCTAATCAACATATAGACTGATTTGCTGTCCTGGGTGCGAGTGCCCTGTCTAATCAACATATAGACTGATTTGCTGTCCCGGGTGCGAGTGCCCTGTCTAATCAACATATAGACTGATTTGCTGTCCTGGGTGCGAGTGCCCTGTCTAATCAACATATAGACTGGTCCGCTGTCACGAGTGTTAGCGCCCTGTCTAATCAACATATAGATTGGTCCGATGTCATGAGTGTTAGCGCCCTGTCTAATCAACATATAGACTGATTTGCTGTCCTGGGTGCGAGTGCCCTGTCTAATCAACATATAGATTGGTCCGATGTCACGAGTGTTAGTGCCCTGTCTAATCAACATATAGATTGGTCCGATGTCACGAGTGTTAGTGCCAGCTGTTTAATCAACATATAGACTGGTACACTGTCACAAGTGTTAGCGCCCTGTCTAATCAACAAATAGATTGGTCCGATGTCACGAGTGTTAGCGCCCTGTCTAATCAACATATAGACTGGTCCACTGTCACGAGTGTTAGCGCCCTGTCTAATCAACAAATAGATTGGTCCGATGTCACGAGTGTTAGCGCCCTGTCTAATCAACATATAGACTGGTACACTGTCACGAGTGTTAGCGCCCTGTCTAATCAACATATAGACTGGTCCACTGTCACGAGTGTTAGTGCCCTGTCTAATTAACATAAAGTCTGGTCCTCTGTCATGAGTGCCCTGTCTAATCAACATATAGACTGATTTGCTGTCCTGGGTGCGAGTGCCCTGCCTAATCAACATATAGACTGATTTGCTGTCCCGGGTGCGAGTGCCCTGTCTAATCAACATATAGACTGATTTGCTGTCCCGGGTGCGAGTGCCCTGTCTAATCAATTATGACAGGTAACCACTAGCCATGCTAACGCGTCATTGGAAATAGCAATGATGAGAAAATCTATACTTAGACCCACATATCATCTTCACACACTTGCAATGGAATGCTGACGAAAAAATGTTGCAGATAGTTTAGAATTTTATTACTAATATAGCTATGATAGCTTGATATAGAATATATGTAAAGACAGAATTTCTGATGACAAGACTAAAGACAGTAAAGTGCATTTAAATTTTTATTGATACCCGCATCATCAATGTATTGTCTATGGTGTCAAAAATATTAATTTTTTCATATTTATATGACCTTCTTTCTTTGATCCACCCGTTTCTTTGTAGCTCACTTGAGCCTTCGGCTGAAGTGATATCGAGCTTTTCTGATCAAAATTTGTCCTTTTTCTGTCGATCATTGTCGTCATCAGCATAAACTTTTCACATTTTCATCTTCTTCTCCAGAACCACTGGACCAATTTCAACCAAACTTGGCACAAAACATCCTTTGGTGAAGGGCATTCAAGTTTATTCAAACAAAGGGCTGTGCCTCCGTAAAAGGGGAAATAATCACAAAAGTACAAAAATAGGGTGGGGTCATTAAAAATCTTCTTCTCAAGAACCAATGAGCCAGAGGAGCTAAAATTTACATGAAATCTTTCAGACATAGTGCAGATTCAAGTTTGTTAAAATCATGACCCCTGGGCATAGGATGGGGCCACAATAGGGAATAAAAGTTACAAAGATAATGATATATAGAAAAATATATTTAAAAATCTTCTTCTTAAGAACCATTGGGCCAAAGAAGTTTACATTTACATAAAGGCTTCCTGACATAGTGCAGAATCACGTTTGTAAAATCATGGCCCATGGGGGTAGGTTGGGGGCACAATAGGGACCAAAGTTTCACATGTGAATGTATCTGAAAAATCTTTAGGTATGGGCCAAGGTGACTCAGGTGAGCGATGTGGCCCATGGGCCTTTTGTTACGATTCATTTTTAGTGTGCGTGTTTGCTGTGCGTAGAGCTGTACAGTAAGTTTTCTCACTGTCATGGCGGTGGTGGTTACCTGTCCTCGAATTTCTTAACGGCAGCGTTTAGAATCTGTAAGGGCAGGCTATATCCAGTCTAAGTCAACATAAAAAAAAAGATAACTCCTGGTACAGTCAAGTTAAAAAAAAAAATGAAAAAAAATAATACTTTCAAAATTTGATACTTTTGTTCTGAGAAACTATTTAATAACTTTTTTGGCCTTATTGGATTTTGATTCCTTGATATTTCATTTTATTCTGTTCATGGAGTATTTAATTCTGTGAAAGCAGGGGTATTGAATTCTGTGAATAGCAAAAAAATTTAGAATCTGTGAAATTTTGTGATATTATAAACAACAAGTTAAAGTTGAATAAAATTTTCGGATAAGTTTTTATCCCTTGACATCTTCCCATTATATATACGTTTAGTGTAGAGTAAAATACGTGTCAAAAGCCAAAGAGTCCCTGCCTTTATTGAGATTGAAAATACGCCCCCACCTGTTGGAGCCCTTGTTGAAATTCAAAATATGGCCAATGGTCCACTTGTTTTTTCTCCCCTATTTGTAATTTTTCAAGAACAGCAGTGTATGTTGTAGATTAATATTGATATTTGGCAGATAGGATTTTTACTTGTACTTGCATGTTCAGTAATATCCTTGGTATTAATAATAAACAATTTAAAATAAAATAATTTAAATGACTTTTTTTCTAATCTTCTTACTAGTGTGATGCCATTTAACTGTGCAGTGAGCATTCTGGATTGTTTCTTCTACGACGGAGCCAGGGTATGTAAAAATACTAGTTGTGAAATCTGTGTTATGGTGTTAGTTGTGAAATCTGTGTTATGATGTTAGTTGTGAAATCTGTGTTGTGATGTTAGTTTTAAAATCTGTGTTATGATGTTAGTTTTAAAATCTGTGTTATGATGCTAGTTGTGATGCTAGTTGTGAAATCTGTGTTATGATGTTAGTTGTGAAATCTGTGTTATGATGCTAGTTTTAAAATCTGTGTTATGATGTTAGTTGTGAAATCTGTGTTGTGATGTTAGTTTTAAAATCTGTGTTATGATGTTAGTTGTGAAATCTGTGTTGTGATGTTAGTTTTAAAATCTGTGTTATGATGTTAGTTGTGAAATCTGTGTTATGATGTTAGTTGTGAAATCTGTGTTATGATGCTAGTTGTGAAATCTGTGTTGTGATGTTAGTTTTAAAATCTGTGTTATGATGTTAGTTGTGAAATCTGTGTTATGATGTTAGTTGTGAAATCTGTGTTATGATGTTAGTTGTGAAATCTGTGTTGTGATGTTAGTTTTAAAATCTGTGTTGTGATGTTAGTTTTAAAATCTGTGTTGTGATGTTAGTTGTGAAATCTGTGTTGTGATGTTAGTTTTAAAATCTGTGTTGTGATGTTAGTTGTGAAATCTGTGTTATGATGTTAGTTGTGAAATCTGTGTTATGATGTTAGTTGTGAAATCTGTGTTGTGATGTTAGTTTTAAAATCTGTGTTGTGATGTTAGTTGTGAAATGTGTGTTATGATGTTAGTTGTGAAATCTGTGTTATGATGTTAGTTGTGAAATCTGTGTTATGATGTTAGTTGTGAAATCTGTGTTGTGATGCTATGCCATTGATTAGGTTTGATGTACATGTAGTGAAATTACCAATGGTGGTTTTATAGCATAGCAACACTCGGAAGATTGCTTGTCCATTGTCTGCTGTACTGCGAGTCTGTCCATCAGTCTGTTCATCTACCACACCTAAAACCTTGAAACTGACAAAGCTTTGATTTTTATCATGAATTGTATGTTCCTTGTGTGAAAGTCAATTTGATTTATACAATGCAGACTACAGATGCCTTCATAAATGACTCATACGTTTTTTGGAACATTCTAGTTTAAGCCTTGAAATGAAGTTACAATTGAACTTAGTTATCTCAAACATCCAATATCTCAAATAACATAGATATGTCGAAGTCAGTTGAAAATCCCAACTACATTTACTTTATATATCTTAGCCTCAATATCTCAAACCCTTGGCTGCCTTGACATTTTTAGCTCACCTGAGCTGAAAGCTCAAGTGAGCTTTTCTGATCGCCTGTTGTCTGTCGTCTGTCTGTCCATCTGTCTGTAAACTTTTTATATTTTTGACTTTTTCTCCAGAACCACTGGTCCAATTTCAACCAAACTTGGCCAAAAGTATCCTTGGGTGAAGGGCTTTCAAGTTTGTTCAAATGAAGGGCCATGTTCCTTTCAAAGGGGAGATAAACACAAAAATGCAAAAATAGGGTGGGGTCATTTAAAAATCCTCTTAAGAACCACCAGGCCAGAAAGCTGAAATTTACATGAAAGCTTCCTGACATAGTGCAGTTTCAAGTTTGTTAAAATCATGGCCCCCGGGGGTTGGATGGGATCACAATAGGGGATCAAAGTTTTACATACAAATATATAGGAAAAATCTTCTTCTCAAGAACCACTGAGCCAGAAAAGCTGATATTTACACAGATTGAAGTCTTTTAAAATCATACCCCCCCCCCCCCCCCCCCCCCCCCCCCCCCCCCCCCCCCCCCGGTTAGGATGGGGCTACAAGGGGGAATCAAACTTTTGCATACAAACACATAGGGAAAATCTTTAAAAATCTTCTTTTCAAAAACTACTCTGCCAGGAAAGTGAAAATTTACATGGAAGCTTTCTAACATAGTGCAGATTCAAGTTTGTAAAAATCATGGCCTCAGGGGGCAGGATGGGGCCACAAGGGGGGGGGGGGGGGATAAAAGTTTTACATACAAATATAAAGGGGAAATCTTTAAAAATCTTCTTCTCAAAATCTACTGGGCCAAGAAAGTGGAAATTTACATGAAAGCTTTCTAACATAGTGCAGATTCAAGTTTGTTAAAATCATGGCCCCCGAGGATAGGATGGGGTCAGAATAGGGGATCAAAGTTTTACATACAACTATATAGGGAAAATCTTCTTCTCAAAAACTACTGGGCCAGGAAAGTTGAAATTTACATGAAAGCTTTCTTACATAGTGCAGATTCATGTTTATTAAAATCATGGCCCCCTGGTGTAAGATGAGGCGACAATAGGGGATCAAAGTTTTACATACAAATATATAGGGAAAATCATTAAAAATCTTCTTCTGAAAAATCATTGGGCCAGAAAAGTTTACATTCACATGAAAGCTTCCTGTCATAGTCCAGATTCAATTTTGAAAAAAGAAACCATGGCCACCGGGAGTAGGTTGGGGCCACAATAGGGATCAAAGTTTTACATGCGAATATATAGGAAGAATCTTTAAATATATGAGCCAAGGTGACTCAGGTGAGCGATGTGGCCCATGGGCCTCTTGTTTCCCCTAGTACTATCAAGTTTGAGATAACAAGGATTGAATATACATGAAATAATTGATTGTTTTAACATTATTGCAGAAGGAGAAATAGATTGTTTTAGTGTATGTTGTTTATTGAGCTTCAGACTGTATCATATTATGGCAATTTCCCACCCAGAGAAAGTACTCAGTCCCTTATCGTTGCTTACAACACTGCATGTTTGGCCAGATGGACTGTTCATTTCTATAAAGGCTGTGTCGCCTCGGTTCATATAGGTGATGAGAAAACCCGTTCCTGAACCACTCTCGTTGGCGCCAGAGCCAGTGGCCTTCGCATTAGAGGAGGTCACACTCATAATGTATCCATTTCGTAACATCCTGGTGCTGCACCAGCTGTCATGATGAACCTGTGTGACCCAGAGGAAGGCATAGAGACCGGTACTCGGTGCAGTAAAAATCCCATTGCTAGTGTTGTACCCATTGCCGTAGTTACCAAGGACTTGATTGTATAGGAGTTTGTTTCCGATGTGATTGTTTCCACCCTTGTGTTCCATGTAGGCACTGAAAGCAACATTTTGTCCGATTTGTCTGCCTGTAAAACAAATTACACCAATGTACTGATTTAAATTTACATCTTGTCCTACTTGTCTACCATGAGTGAAAAGTTCTCGAGTGGGACGTAAAACAATATACATCCTACTAACCAACAAAATAAAAAGTTGGGCAAAAACTGGTTAAAACTAGAACCAGGATGAGCCAGTTGTCCCTGTTCTGTCAATTTCATATACAGTCAAATTTTGTTATTAGGTCACCTGAGTAAACTCAGTTGACCTATTGCAATTGGTTGTCGTCGTCCGTCGTGTGTTAACAATTGAACATTTTTAACTTCTTTAGATAACTATACTGGTCCAATTCTTTTCAAATTTGGTATGAAACATCATTTGGACAAGGGGGACATAAATTGTAAATTTCAGGACTCCAGCATCCCTGGGGCCCTAGGGGCGGGGCAAAAACTGCCCAAAATTGACCAATTTTCAAAAATCTTCTTCTAAAAAACTACATACATGTAAGAAAAACTAAATGCATGGTGATGTAGAGCAAGAAGGCCTCTACCAAAATTGTAAATTTCATGATCCCTGGGGTAGGGGTTCTGACCCCAGGGCGGGGCCAAACTTGGTATATAGTGTTTATGTGTAAAACACTTAAATAACATCTTCTTTAGTGCTATTGATACTAAATTGAAAGTAAATAGATATTTAAAAAGAGCAGGTAGTCCTTTACCAAAATTGTAAATATGATGATCCCAGGGGTAGGGGTTTTGGTATCAGAGTGGGGCCAAAATGGTCATTTATTAAATGTGTGAACAATTGACATTTTCAACTTCTTCTTGATAACTATCATTCCAATTCTTTTCAAATTTGGTATGAAGCATATTTGGAACAAGGGGGACATAGATTGTAAATTTCATGATCCCCGGGGTAGGGGTTCTGACTCCAGGACGGAGCCAAACTTGGTATTTAGTGCTAAATGCATAGAGCATGTAGTCTTTTACCAAAATGTAAATTTGATTTTCTCCAGAGTAAAGGTTCTGACCCCAGGGTGGGGCCAAACTTAGTATATAGTATGTATGTGTAAGTTTGTTGATACTATATAAAATCTAAATGCATACTTAGGAATAGCAGGAAAGGATATACAAAAAATGGTGAATTTCAGAACCCGGGGGTAATGACTTTGGGATGAGTCCAAATAGGTTATATCTTTTGATATTTTATATTTTGAGGGCAGTGAAGTTTTAAGAACACATCACTTTTTTGGCACGCTGTTTTTGGCTATATTTAGCTCTAAAACTTCATAGTTATTTCGGATTTCAAACATTTCGGTTGAGCATCACTGAAGAGACATTATTTGTCGAAATGCGCATCTGGTGCATCAAAATTAGTACCGTATAAGTTTTACATTATGACCCCTGGGTCGAGGCCTCTGCTGGTGGACTGTTAGTCCCCAAGGGTCTCTACAGCGCAGTAGCTAAGTACTTCGTTACTAGCTTGAAAATACGGATGTATATTTAATTGCTGTTATAAAATCTAGAAATTCATTTCAAAATTAAGGATTATCTCCCTCATGCATAGCTCTTATCCTTGGACGAATTTGGCTCCACTTTTTTGGCACGCTGTTTTTGGCTATATTTAGCTCTAAAACTTCCTAGTTATTTCGGATTTCAAACATTTCGGTTGAGCATCACTGTGAAGACATTATTTGTCGAAATGCGCATCTGGTGCATCAAAATTGGTACTGTATAAGTTTTACATCTTGTTTATACTGTTGCTGAACATTAGAATTTAGCTTAGATATTCAGAACTGAATTTTTTTTCTAGATTTCATAGCCCATGGAAGTAGTGATACTATAGTGTTCAGGTGACCGATAAGGCCTGTGGGCCTCTTGTTTCATACTTGGGGGCATATGAAAGGTAAACATAACGAACAGTGATCAATCTCATAACTCCTATAAGCCTTATAATATACCTTTGAATTCTTATTTTGTGTTCATCTTACTCAAAAAGGTACTAAATTTACACATATACCAAGTCTCATTAAAGTAGATGTAGTTATTAACAATAGATTAACAGCAATAGCAGATCTTGAAGTCAACCGAATGACTCAGATGACCTAGAAATAATCTGACTTTATAAACCATGTGACTCATACCTTGTCGAGAATTGGTAGGACATTGCCTAGACACATAATGGCAGATGTCTTCAGACAAAAGAGATTCTCCTCTTGGAATGGATGCAAGCTGCTGGAGGCGTTGATTTGCTATGAAAATTTCAGAAGATTTTAAAACATTGTCTTTTTTCAGTTCGAGGATCTGTTTCTGCAGGTCAGAAATGGTTTTCTGGTTTTTTAAATTGACAGCTTCCACCTCAGCGTATTTGGCCCAGAGTGGAGAAATCTGTTTCTTTATTTCCTCCTTGACAGCTGCCTTGATATCCACTTGGGAAAAGGAAAAATCCACACCACAGCACAAGAGAATAAAAATCAGACAACACATTCTGTGGTTTTAGATTAGAGTTTTTGTGTAGAGTTTGTACATATGTCATCAAGCATTTGTTGTACAAGGGGAGTGGACCTGGTGAGAAAATGAACATTTGTAAGAGCTGAAATTACTGCACTCATTTGGCTATCTACCTTACAGTAACAGAATGTGAACCCTGAAGGTTATCATCAAACATTGACATGCTTTAGGCGTGGGTGTACTACATGTATTGAAGCAGGGAAAGGCTATGATTGGCATCAGATATTAATTTTGTATTGTCAGTTTATCTCTTGACCACAGCTAGGTATCATTCAACTTCTCTCCAACAGATGTCAATTACCATTTAAGTTTCAGCTGTTATTTTTTAAAAACATTTGAACAAATGACAGGATTAAGGTCAACACAGGACAGGCAGGGGACATCAAATCAGTTGGTCTTGCATCTGTACTGACTATATGTTATTCCAAATTAAATTTGCTGTCAGATATCAACATTTTCACATTTTAATGAAGAATGAATCCATCAAAAAGTTCAGACTATATGTATTTTTTTACACACATTTTTAAACTGGGAATTATGGTTCATTTAAGGAGGCACGTACTCTACATCGTCATAATGGCTGACTTCCTTTAAAACCATGCCATTGGATGAAAAAATCAATATCAGCAATATTGAACTTTTCCTTTTCAATTTAGATACCTAGCCAAGTAGCTCAGGGGTTAATTAGCATACCGACTGCTGAACTGTAGGTCGCAGGTTTGAGTCCAGCAGGGATTTTAAACTTTTTCCAGATTATCTTCTTCTAAAACTGTATATTTTGACAAAATGAAGTAAATTTGAAAATTTTCAACTTCAAAATATTTTTGTACATATATCCTCCACTTTTCATCTACATCAAATTTCTCTGGGTGTAGCATTCCTCCTTAAGCAATAAATGTCACAGCTACAAGCAAAATCAAAGTACTGAGAGAAGTAAATGTTACAAGTGCAAGCAAAAATAGTTATCTGACTACATAAGCCACACATTTTAAAACAAAAGAGCATATTTCTCGTATGGCACATATTTTCTAATTGTCTGAATCTTCATCCTTAAGAAATTTTAACCTAAGTTTTATAGTATTTGCTATTATTTGATGTCATCATAATCAGAGATTTGGGATCTTATAGTTTTAGTTCATCCATCCGTCTGTTTGTGTGTCTGCCAAAAACTTTAACAAGTTGGCCATAATTTTTGAATAGATGGTGATAGGGCTTTCATATATAAAATGTGCATTCCTCATGACTAGACCTTTATTGTAGTACCAATTTTTTTTTCCTTTACCTTAGGGTTTGACCTACTTTCGAAAAACTTTAACCTTGACCATAACTTTTGATTGAGCAGTGATAGGGCGTTCATATTTCACATGTGCATTCCTTTTGATAAGACCTTTCATTAAGTACCACAGTTTTTTACCTCATGACCTTGGAAAATGTAATCAACATTTGAAAAACTTTAACCTTGGCTATGCATTTTCACCATACACTGATACAGAGGCATCAGTGTTTCACAAACACATAATTGTATATGTTCATGTAGACTACTGTTATTTAAATTTTCCTCTTGTTACATGAAATATGATATTGATGTAGAGCTACATTAATATGATTGTATGAAACTTAGTTTCTAATGCAATGAATTCTTAATGTAGGTAATTTTTCAAGTAGCCTTGACAATTCTGGACAACAAGCAGGCAGAACTACTTGATGCAAAAGAAGAGGGGGAGGCCATGACGATTCTGAGTTCTTACCTAGAGAATGTCACCAACAAAGACTCTACAATGCCTCACATTGTCCACACCAACACCATGTGTAGTGGTCTGTCGGAAAAGAAAGAGGTGAGATCTTTAAAACAGCAACATAAAGTTATCCCTGTACCCTTACCGCTACTGTAAAAGTCAGAATATTACACAAATATTTACTTATCTGAGGCCAATGTGACACGGATTGCTTTAGCTACCTCAGAAGTGTAATATTACTCAAACTCGGAGAGCAAGATGAATTATGTACTTTAAGGATAGCTAATATACAGTTGATGACATGTTTTAGGTCAATATGATGCTTTAGTTGCCTGAAAAGTGCAATATTCACCAAGCCTGGAGGACTCCGAGGGCAGCTAAGGCATTGTGTTGACCAAGAAAATGTTATTGCTTGTTTTACAATTTCATTGAATCATTTTAAACATTAAAACTGGCTACTAGAGCCTATGAAATGATTCCCAGTCAGCCATTTTTGTACACAGATACAGTGCAAGGCCTAGTCAGAAGTGCTTAGAGATGCACATTTTTGTTGGGAGTTGAACTTAGTTCATCTTTGTAATTTATATAGACACAGCATGCATGGATATATTGCAAGGGACGTTTGAGTGAGCCGCATCACACCTTCACTTTTCTTTGATGTAGAACATATATACTAGAAATCATCCACTAAAACACATAATCCTCTATATTCAAAACTCAATTCCAATACATAAAGATTTGTTTTATTAAGTATAAGCAGCATCGTATGAAACAGAGATAATATGGCTTTTTTTTCAACTTATTGTATATTCATATATAAGATATACTTCGCTTAATTTGCCGACATACTGCATAACACTCTAATTTTCTGCATAGAGTAAATATTAAAAATAAATATACAAATTTATTTAACCAATGTTAACTGCACAAATTTAGTGAAAATAAATCTATCATGATTTTTTTTTTGAAAAAGCAGAATTACTTTCATATATGAAAGGTGAAGATAACAAACAGTGATCAATTTCATAACTCCTATAAGCAATTCAAAATAAAGAGTTGGGCAAACACAAACCCCTGGATATACCAGAGTTGGGATCAGGTGCCTAGGAGGAGTAAGCATCCCCTGTCAACTGGTCACACCTACCGTGAGCCCTATAACTTGATCAGGTAAACAGAGTTATCTGTAGTCAAAATCAGTGTGCCAAGAATGGCCAAACAATTGGTATGAAATACATCAGGCAGCATTAGACCCAATGATAGTTTGTACTGGTAAAAGGTAAACAGAGTTATCCATATAATTATCATTATATAAGTTTTTTTCTTCACATATTTGAAAAGTTCCTCTTCCCTGAGTACTTTCTGTACTTTGATTTACTATTTTGACTGAATGATTTAATACATCAAAAGTTGCCACTATAACTTACTAAAGGATGCCTAATTGCTCATCTTTAGATTGGGTTCAGTGTTACAATAATTGTTACTCCAGTGCATAACAGAAGTCGTCCTTTCTTTTCGTCCATTTTAGAGTTAGACCTAGATAAAAGTGATTAGAGACACACGTTTTTATTGAATGGCCAAATTATTTTATTCAGTTATATGACTTAAAAAATTCCCAATTTAGTTTTGGTCTAATGTTGGAAAAAATAAATTTTATATTCACTTTGAAGGCATATGCAGGTGAACATAATGTTCTTTTTTTTGTTTCTAGTTTTGGATCAGGAAAATGATACATACTAGGTTTTGTAGCCCTTAGGGCTTGTGATACTTTTCACTTTATGTACTCAGGTGAACGATAAGGCCTGTGGGCATCTTGTTTGTAACAAATTCAATTTGTCAGAAAAGAGTAGAAATAATGTTATACATTGTTTATTATAGTTTTGAATAAAAGTGAGTAAAATCAATTTTGAAGTACAAATTTTCTCTGTAAATTAACAGTCTTGCTTAAGTCCTTTGTGCTGAACACCATGAATGTGTAGGGTAAGTGAATGGTCATTCAGCCAATCAAAGTGTCAAGTCTAGTGACATGAGAAATAAGGAAATAAATTATCTTTATTTAGGCCAAAAAAATCAAATACCTGTTTCTCAAAGAGATTTTCTTTTTCTTTTTATCTAATAATTAAAAAAAAAACAAGATGAGGGAATATGTTTTTGTGCAAAACCCTTAACTTTTAAATAGTTCCAGTAAAGAGCAAGAGGAAAAAACCCTCCCACAATGCACCTTGACAGAATAACTGTCTTTTTGTATCTATACAGATATTAACACTATATATTGCTATGAAATATTTCAAACATAACCTGACCAGCCATTTAACTGTTTACCCGGGTCTTGATCATCTAGACGTTTGTGTATATATATACCCAGGGAGTTACAATACACAGATGTCTGGATGATCAAGACTGTTTACACAAAAATTAGGATGATGGGACCCAGACTTAATCAAAGGTACGCTTATACCTACAGGAATACAATGTATTTAAAATGCAATATGGAACCAAATTTTTTTTCTTGAATTGGAAGAGCACATGAGAGAAATCTTATTTTATTCATCGAAGGCTAAAAATAATTAATAAGCATTGTTGAAATAGATGTGGGCAGGCCTGAGAACCATGTAATTAATATTATTAGGCCTTAGTAAATATATGATTTTACATTGATTGTGTCTATATATATATATAAGGTGTATAACTATTTAAGGTAAATAGTACAAGTGGGGAGAGAAATGATATCTGTCACCGGATACAGAAAGCATGAAGTTTTAATGTATTAGCCTAATGTAAAATCAAGAACTTGGTAATTTAAGAAAATAAAAAAAGATTCAATCTATTCCCATCCTGTACTTTGTATTTTGTGAATTATGCTAAGTTATCATTCTACACAAAGTTTTATGAATATAACATAATAATTTATAAATGTCAGTGATTTTCTTAAGGACTGCATACATGTTGTTTCTGACAGCTAGTTTCTCTTAAATCATTTTTCATCTCCTCGATAAGAAGAGTTTTTGTATGATTTCCAAAATACTAGTTGGTTGAAAATTTTCTGTTGTAGTAATATTACCATACGTTGTATATTGGTTTGGGTAGCTCAATGGTTAGATCATCTACCTAGTAATGCAAGGGCCACAGGTTCGATACCCGATAGTTAATTCCCAAGATTTTTCTCTCAGTCTTTGCCACAGTCATTGTACATATATTTATACATGCACAACTTACTGAAATATGTTAACTCTAAAACAGACATGGTAATATTCTCTAAGATTTTTTCAGTAGAAACAAAATAGAATGCAAGTGAATTGTAAATGAAATGTCACGAAAAATTATATGTTATTAAGAGAAGTTGAACGTGTCTGTAAATGTGAATTAGAGAAATTCAGTTCAATAAACAGTTGAATAATAACCAGTTGAATGCCTTGAAAATTAATTTAAAATTAGCATGTAATTTAAAATGTCACAAATTCATGCCAAAAGCTCTTTGCAAATACATGTGAAATACTTTCAGCGAAGGCTGAAGTTCATTTAGGAGAAATATTTCATTCAGAATCTGCATGGTGTTAATGTTGTGGATTTCTGTACACTGAGAAAAATTAACCCCATGATAATATTGTCCATAAAAAGGAGAAAATATCATTTTAAACATATAATGTCAATCAATTAAGTTTCAATATGACCAGCATGGTTTTCAATACAGCTAGGAGTTTCGAGATATGGTTCACTCTGACCTTTACCTCGCGTTGAACGTAATTTGTAGGGCATGACATCACTTCCAGATTACAATAACAACCAAGTAAACAAGCATGGGATACTTCCAATGCTATCAAATTCCTGCATTAAAATGCTATTGTTCAGAGAACGGAACCACTACAACCATTCATAGGAAAATGCAGTTGATTAAACTAGTTGGCGAGGGAAATAAATCTAGGGAATATCGGTAAAACTTCACGCCTTGCATTCAATGATATGTCTATATAAATGTGCCTTTTCCGTTCCATCTAATTTACGTCCATGCAGGTACTAACTAGCACCAATTTTGACTTGTTGTCATTGTAGGACTGCATATAGCTCTTTACGGACTGTCTGCTAGCAAAACACCATTTATATAGATGTCAACTTCGCTCTACATGTTGGTTACTATCATATGATCGCAGTGTATAAACGTCAAGTCTAATCGGTCGTTCCGGCACATCCCAAACGTTCCGTATTGATTGAGACAAAATTGAATTGAAAGCATCCCAATTACTGTAGATTCCTAGATTCACGTTTTTGAATTTATTATCACTTAATTTCGCGAGAAGCATCACCCATGAAAAAAAATATCTCGCTTTTATTCTTACATTGTTGAAATACATGTTAAAACAATTGATCAATAGACCAATCGCAAATTCATGATCATGGCTGCGATTTGACGTCCATGAGGCATTTTGCGATTATAAGCTAGTACTCACGTAAAATAAGAGAACTACAGTACTATACTATGTTACATTTGTAGTCTTGATTAAGTTTTCTTACATTTGGAAAAGATTTGAAATTCATTATTACCATCATGATGTTTAATTAGCGGAGACTAAATGGAACTCTCCAGTCATCATAATTATACTTATGTTCTTCTGGTGACTTACAGAAGTATTGTTAATTTATGGAGTGATATTGCTGCCACGGTTTTTTGAATGGCTGAAGTTTTTTACATTCAGTGATTATGGGGCATCTTCACCCACACTAAGATTTTGTGTGGAAATCGTGAATGTTATTTCAATATTATTACTCTGGTGAACCCCGATTAAATTCATTCACTGTAGTACACTGGCTGGACCATATATAGTGTTTTTATTTTGATTGTAATCCAGCATGGTTTTTTTTATTTTGCCTGCAGTCCATGCAGCATTATATCTTCATGTTGATTGCAGCCCAGCAAGTTTTTTATATATTTTGACTGCAGCCCAGCATTATATCTTCATGCTGACTGCAGCCCAGCATTATATCTTCATGTTGATTGCATCCCAGCATTATATCTTCATGCTGACTGCAGCCCAGCATTATATCTTCATGTTGATTGCAGCCCAGCATTATATCTTCATGTTGATTGCAGCCCAGCATGTTTTTTTTATTTTGACTGCAGCCCAGCATTATATCTTTATTTTGATTGCAGCCCAGTGTTGACGTGGCTGAATTGATCGATGACAGCTACAGAAAATACGGACACATCTCTAATCAAGACATAGACAAACTACGACTGAAATATCGCCTTCATGTCGTCCAGGTTAGTAGAACTTTGTTCACCTGTATACAGATTTCTAAGGCTTACCTGAGCTGTAGTGTAGTGAGCTTTCCTTATCTAAATTAATCTGTAGACTGTTGCCATTATCAGCAATGGTCATTTCATGGGTTGAAATTTGTGGCTTTTCACTTAAGTCAGCTTGTGACATCTCAAGAGTCACAATTATCATAATATGTCAAAATTAATATGAAAGCACTCTTGTGTAATTTATATAGTTTCAGTTTTGTTCGCACTATGACTTGCAGTGCATAACTTTCACATTATGTAGGAAAATTGAGGAAAATAACAGTTTAAAGGTTACAATTTTTCATTTGCTCATGCAGTACATGAACTTGATTGAACAGATTTAAGTTGGTTCAAACTATGGCCCCTGCTTAGGCATGACCACAATAAGGGTTTAGTGTTGCATGATAATATGACATATTTTATTAGGAAAATGTTTTAAAACTATGATTTCAACAACTGCCAAGTTCCAGTCTGTTGGAATGATCATAGGGAAGTGTCCTCATACAGCGTAGATTCAACTGTCATCATTTCATGATCCTGGATCTAGAGCAGGTACTCGGTGAATTGTCATTGTTTTATGATCCTGGATCTAAAGCAGGTACTTGTTGAATTTTCATCGTTTCATGATCCTGGATCTAGAGCAGGTACTCTGTGGGTTTTGAAGATTTCCATTCTTACTGTTCCATACTTACAACATTCTATCCCTGTGTGGCGGTCAGATGAGTTCAATCGCCGGTCAGAAGGGTTCAATCACCAGTCAGACAGGTTCAATCTCTGATGGCCAGATAGCTCAGTTGGTAGAGCACTTGACTAAAGATTTAGGGGGCCCGAGTTCGAATCCCAATCTGGTCTATTGCATTTTCTCCCTTCCTGTTGATGCATATTAAAGCAAGTTGGTTCAGGTGTGGTTTGAAAAGGGGAAAAAAGCTTTTACAGTTGTTAGAAAAGTTTTGGACACTTGTGGGAATGGATTGCCTTTTTCTTTCTGTTAAAAATATGATATTTAAATGATTTTTAACACTGACCTGCGTTTTTTCCCTAGCATATTGAGGACAGCACAAAGAGAAATGTATTGAGAAGTGTTCAAACTCACACACTGTTCAAAGGGAAGGAGCTCGAGGACTTGTTCAGGCTATTCAAGGTACACGTAATTACGACTACTTTATATCTGAAATGGGGAAAATTCAAAGGTGAAATTATATTGATATATCTCACTGTGTTTTGATATTTTCAAAATATCTTAAAGGATAGGAAAAGTTCATTTTGTGGTTGTCACTATATTCATTATGTAGGTCTAATATCTGTCTGACATTATGTATTAGGTTGATGTCCTATTGCAAACAAAAATTCAGGCATTTGATTGGACGACAAGCTGAGAATTATATGAGGTCATGTACTCTGCTAAGAATACATGTAGATGGGATACAAAATGGTGTCAATAGATCTACATACTTAACTGCTATGTGAAATAAACATTGCTCTGCTGTAGGACATATTCATTATATGGATTCTTGGCAGGGTATACAGACTCACATTCCCTGTCAGAGTATATATTCCTAATGGCTCGGGAGAGTATGCACTTTGACAGGGAATGTCTGAATACCTCTCCATTATTTAAAAATAATGGAGCCGATCGAGGCCCAGATCAGACTGAGGTAGGAATGGAGAAGAACGAGGACCTACTTAAAATCCACGCCCAGTTTTAATCTAGCTATACTTGTAACTCATATTAGGAAATTCTTTCAATAAATTGCAAGGATACTATTAATTATCAGATTGAATTATATGTAATACTAGTATAGAGTTTTGTCATATGAAACAGCTATTGTTCAATTTTGTCAAAGTTGTCATTGTCCTTTCATGTGAAAGGTCTTGGGTTCGACCTTTGGATTTTCATTTGAAAATTATTATTTACATTTTGTTAAATCTTAAAGCTCCATGCATAGTGACAGAGGGGGATTATAGGGAACTTGTACACACAAAAAATCCTATTTAACTCGACAGACCATCACTGAGAAGACTAGTGGCCTGAAACTGTCCATTCCTTATAAATAAAAGATTGCTTAAACAATAGAATGGCAGCACTGGTGGATTTTTAATTAATGTCAAGGCATTTCTAACTGATAATAACACAGGTGTAGTCAATTTTTCCTTGATTTTAGACATATGTCAGATGATAATTAAGATTTAATATTTCGCTCAAATATGACATCAGAGGCTCATTAACACCTTTGTATGTTAAATATAAACTAAGGGTTGTACACAACCGTTATCAAGTATGTCAAACAAAGAGAATGCAATATTAATTTAAAAGATGTGTTAATATAAGGAATGAATCTTACCTGCCTATGAACTACAATAATTGTTAAACTTACTTGCGTATTAAGTTACTGCTGTAATTTGTTCCAGTTGTGTTCTCGGTACAATTTGAACCAGTAATTATGACTTTCTTCACATACATGTACCTCTCCCGCGTAAACACAATATTGATGTTTCACCTACGACAATTACAAAATGACATGTAAACGGGATTGTAAAACCATATTTTAATTTGGATTTGCATCTAATTATGCCCCCCTTCAAAGAAGAGGGGCATATTGGTTTGCACCTTTCGGTCGGTCGGTAGACCACATGTTGTCCGCTCAATATCTTGGGAACCATTCACTTGATCGGAATGATATTTCATATGTGGGTTGGTTATGAGAAGAAGAGGACTCCTATTGTTTTTCAGGTCAGAAGGTCAAGGGTCAATCTACTCTGGACATAGGAATATACTGTCCGCTCAATATCTTGAGAACCCTTTGCTTGACAGACATCAAACTTGGTACACTGATACATCTTAAGGAGTAGATGACTTCTAGTGATTTTGAGGTCACATGGTCAAAGGTCAAGGGTCAAACTGTACATAGGAATATATAATGTACGTTCAATATCTTGAGAACCCTTTGCTTGACAGACATCAAACTTGGTACACTGTTACATCTTCAGGAGTTGATGACTCCTATTGATTTTTAGGTCAAAATATCAATCCACTCTTGACATAGGAAGATATTGTCTGCTCAATATTTTGAATTGATGATACTACTATCAATTAAATGATGTCTGTGTATAACCCTTTTCAATTTTGCACCATGGGGGCATATGTGTTTTACAAACATCTCTTGTTTTTAAATGGTATCATGCATGACTGATTTTATTCACTTGCTATGTAGCAGTTATGATAATAAACATACCAGTGGTGGATCCAAGATTTCCGAGGGAGGGGGGGGCACATGTAAAAGTGAAGTATTAGCCAAAATAATCAGCCATTTTGGGTGCCAAATCTGGAGTTTTTATCTAATATATTTGATAGTGGCACACAACAAATCACACACCTTCATGGGCGCCGCCATTACTGCTGACACTTTGAGTTACGTGAATACTTATGGCGATTCCCATTGGTCCTTGATAGGTTACGTAAGGTCATGCATTTTAATGAGTTATGTGAAAATATCGGTGTTGTGTCCCACAGGAGGTAAATGGAGTGCGGCCGACTGTGGGTTTCCGACGATGGGGGTAGGGGTATTGGTCTCGGGATGGGGCCAGAATGTTCAGTGATTAAATGTGTCAACAATCAAACACTTTCAATTTTTTATTGATAACTACCAAACCCTTTTTTACCTCACCTGAGCCGAAGGCTCAAGTGAGCTTTTCTGATCAGAAGTTGTCTGTTGTCAGCATAAACTTTTCACATTTTCATCTTCTTCTCCAGAACCACTGGACCAATTTTAACTAAACTTGGCACAGAGAATCCTTGGGGGAAGGGGATTCAAGGTTGTTGAAATGAATTTAGGGCCATGTCCCCTTCAAAGGGAGATAATCACAAAAATGCAAAAATAGGGTGGGGTCTTTAAAAAATCTTCTGAAGAAACACTGGGCCAGAGGATCTGAAATTCATATGAAAGCTTCCTGATATAGTGCTGATTCAAAGTTGTAAAATTCATGGCCCTTGGGGGTAGGATGGGGCCACAGTAGGGGATCAAAGTTTTACATACAAATATATAAGGAAAATCTTTGATATACATGAAAGCTTTTTGACATAGTGCAGATTCAAGTTTGCTAAAATCATGACCCCCGGGGGTAGGTTGAAGCCACAATACCTGGGACCCAAGTTTTCCATACGTATATGGAAAATCTCTAGATATGGGCCAAGGTGAGTGATGTAGCCCATGGCCTCTTGTTTTAATAGAATTTGGATGAAGCATTTTGGGACAAGGGTGACATAAATTGTAAATTTCAGAGTAAAAACTGCCATTCAAAAATGTTTTGTACAACTTGCACATCTGTGAGAAAAACTAAACGTGATGTAGAGCTTCTTACTGGCAGTCCTGGAAATGAAAAAAGCACCTAAATTTCAAAATTTAGATTTTTATGTTATTCCAACAGTTTTTGAGTCGCATAATAAGAATTTGCTTGTTAAAATTGTGAATCTGTCACTATAGTCATGTTGACATATTAAATATTTTTATTATACGATGACAACCTGGCTTAAGAATATTCCTGGTATTTGATGTTTGCATATAATGTGTTCGTAAAGATTTTCTTTCGCGAACATTTTTTCCAAATTCTAAGGTGTGTTCCTGCTTTATTTGTTTGGCACGGCTATATTTATATACAATTTATTCCAGTTTCAACCAAACTTATGACAAAGTATCCTTGGGTGAAGGATATTCAAGGTTGTTGAAATGAAAGGCCATGCTCCCCTTCAAAGGGGATATAATCACAAAAATTCAAAAATAGGGTGGAGTTCATCTATTAAAAATATTCTTCTCAAGAACCACTGGGCCAGAAGAACTGAAATTCATTTTAAAGCTTCCTGACATAGTGCAGATTCAAGTTTCTTAAAGCCATGGCTCCTGGGAGTAGGATGGGGCCACAATAGGGTGTAAAATATTTACATTTCCCAAGAATCCCTGGGTCAGGAAAGTAGAAATTTACATGAAAGCTTCCTGACATAGTGCATATTCAAGTTTGGTAAAATTATGGCCCCTGGGGGTAGGAAGGGGGCCTCTATGGGGGGTCAAAGTTTTACACACAAATATACAGGGAAATATATAAGAATCTTCTTCTCAAGAACCACTGGGCCAAAAAAGTTTATATTTACATGAAAACTTCCTGACATAGTACAGATTCAGGTTTCTAAAGATCATGGCCTCAGAGATTAGGTAGGGCCACTCTAGGGGATCAAAGTTTTACATAGAAATATTTAAGAAAAATCTTTAAAAATCTTCTCAAGAACTAATGGGCCAGAGAAGTTTACATTTGTATAAAAGCTCCCTGACATGTTGCAGATTCAAGTTTGTTAACATCACATCCCCTGGGGGTAGTGTGGGGTCACAGTAGGGGATCAGAGTTTTACATACAAATAATTGTAGTGAAAAATCTTTAAAAAATTTCTTCTTAAAATCATTGGGCCAGAAAAGTTTACCTTTATGTGAAAGCTTTCTGACATAGTACAGATTCAAGTTTGTAAATAACATGCTCCCACCTCCACCCCCCTGTGGGGGAGTGGGTTAGGGTGGGGCCACAATAGGGATCAAAGTTTTACAAGCGAATATGTAGGGAAAGTCTTTAACTATGGACGAAAGTGACTTATGGGCCTCTTGTTATTGTATTGCATTTATTTACTTGTTGTAAGACCGTGCAGCACTATAAGCTGATCAGTATAAGAGGATTTAATCGTTAAACACGTCAACAGTATCAAAATCTACAAAGGTGTGAAAATAGCAACACACCTCATACAAGGTTAGGGCAAGGAAAAAAATTGCCACTTGCAATTGATTTGTGACAAAAAAAGCAAAAAAAACTTGGATGATTGTCAAGTACTTTGTACTTGACAGTGTGTGTATATGAAATGCATGTATACTCTCTGTGTGCACTACATGTACATTTAGAAAGACTGGTTTCAGTGCACTCCATCTTTTTAGATTACATGCAATGCCCATAAACCCAATGAAATTGATGTTGCAAAAGAAATATGTTTGTTTTGTTTTTTGTTTTTTAATCAAAAACTGAAGAAAAAAAAATTCTAAACTGACCAAACGTATTTGATATCTACATGTATATGCCAGATAGAGTTCTGTACAAAAAATATCAGACAGATTGACATATTTGAAGCCCGTTAGGACCCAAAATTGTTTGATATTTTTTCATACAGAACTATATGTGTCATATATAATTGTGCTGTTAAAAAAGAAAGGCCTTAATTGAATTTCATTTGTTGATTTACATGAGGTCTGACATAATATTTAGTATCAGACTGCTCACTAATATCAGACGCCTCACTATAATATCAGACTCCTCACTATAATATCAGACTGCTCACTAATATCAGACTCCTCACTATAATATCAGACTCCTCACTATAATATCAGACTGCTCACTAATATCAGACTCCTCACTAATATCAGACTCCTCACTATAATATCAGACTGCTCACTATAATATCAGACTCCTCACTATAATATCAGACTGCTCACTAATATCAGACTGCTCACTATAATATCAGACTCCTCACTAATATCAGACTGCTCACTATAATATCAGACTGCTCACTATAATATCAGACTCCTCACTATAATATCAGACTCCTCACTATAATATCAGACTGCTCACTAATATCAGACTGCTCACTAATATCAGACTGCTCACTATAATATCAGACTCCTCACTATAATATCAGACTCCTCACTAATATCAGACTGCTCACAAATATCAGACTGCTCACTAATATCAGACTCCTCACTATAATATCAGACTGCTCACTAATATCAGACTCCTCACTATAATATCAGACTCCTCACTATAATATCAGACTGCTCACTATAATATCAGACTGCTCACTAATATCAGACTCCTCACTATAATATCAGACTCCTCACTAATATCAGACTCCTCACTATGATATCAGACTGCTCACTATAATATCAGACTCCTCACTAATATCAGACTCCTCACTATAATATCAGACTGCTCACTATAATATCAGACTCCTCACTAATATCAGACTCCTCACTATAATATCAGACTGCTCACTAATATCAGACTCCTCACTATAATATCAGACTGCTCACTATAATATCAGACTGCTCACTAATATCAGACTCCTCACTAATATCAGACTCCTCACTATAATATCAGACTGCTCACTAATATCAGACTGCTCACTATAATATCAGACTGCTCACTAATATCAGACTGCTCACTATAATATCAGACTCCTCACTAATATCAGACTGCTCACTAATATCAGACTCCTCACTATAATATCAGACTGCTCACTATAATATCAGACTGCTCACTAATATCAGACTCCTCACTAATATCAGACTGCTCACTATAATATCAGACTCCTCACTATAATATCAGACTGCTCACTAATATCAGACCACTTATGATATATGGCTCACGATGGGTGTGACCGGTCGACAGGGAATGCTTACTCATCCTAGGCACCTTATCCCACCTATGGTATATCCAGGGGTCTGTGTTTCCCCAACTCTCTATTTTGTATTGCTTTTAGGAGTTCTGAAATTGGTCACTGTTCGTTATTTTCACCTTTCATTAGGGAACCTGTTTAACTGTGTGTGAATTTTCTATACAACACACATTAGGGAATCTCGTAACTGTTTGTGAATTTTTATTGAACACATGCTAGGGAACTTCTTAACTGTGTGTGAATTTTCCATACACAACACACATCAGGGAATCTATTAACTGTGTGTGAATTTTCTATACAACACACAACAAGGAATCTATTAACTGTGTGTGACTTTTCTATACAACACACATTAGGGAATCTCTTAACTGTGTATGACTTTTCTATAGGAGGAATACTTAACGTCCTGCTACTGGAGGACCAGTCAACAGCCTGCAGACATGGGAGATAAATTTGACCCTTCTCGACCTTATTATGAGATGTATAAGGTGGACTTTGAGCAGTTCAAGACTATGTATCTGTCTCTCTCTCCATGGGCTTCAGGATCCAGGGCAGGACATCTAGCTCTCAGGACGTTTAAGGTAGGTTATTGTCAGAGAGTGCCATTTCTCAATACAGTAAATTCCTTATATTACTAGCACCGACGCGGTGGCCGAGAGGTTAAACGTTCACCCTGCATGCGGAAGGCCGAGGTGCGAATCCCGGCCGCGACAAACCTAAGTCATTAAAACAGGTAGTAACAGTTCCAGCGACAAACGCTCGGCATCAGGTGTGAATGTCATGGGTCCTCGGAGATGACCTTAAAAACGGATGACCCGTGTTACAGTAGGTGTGGCACGCTAAAGAACCCTCTCTGCTCAATGGCCATAAGTGCTGAACATAGGCCTAAATTTGAAGCCCTTCACCCGTCTTGGTGACGTCTCCATATGTGTGAAAAATTCTCGAGCGAGACATTAAGCAAGATACAATCAATCAATCCTTATATTACTTACTTAATATGGCAAAACGACCCGTATGAATTCACATGAGATCTATTGATCAAGAGTTCTTACATGTATTTTAACAGCAGAAAAATAAAAGCAAATAATTTTATTTTGTGAGTGATGTCTATCTATAAATTACGCGATAATAAAATCCTTGTGTATATATTTGGGAATATACAGCATACTTGATTTATAAGGAGCTAATAAAATACTGTTGGCTTTGTTTAAACTCTGCTTTTAGGTTCAGGCACTGACTTATTTTGTGATTTGACTTTCTTCCCAGTCTTTTAATCATACATTTATCATTAGTTTACATTTGCTCACTGCTGGTGTCTATTTCCTTTCTTTGTAGTTTTTGGATGATAATAAAGATAACATGGTAAACTTCAAGGAGTTTGTTTATGTGCTTGGTGTGATATGTAAAGGGGATATAACTCAGAAGATAAAGCTGTTGTACCTTTTGCACCAGTTATCTCCCCATGAGTTAGAGGACATGCCTGCATCATCCCCAGTGTCGCCTTCAAAACCAGGTAAATGCTGACTGTGTGGAGATTTTCTACTGACTGTGTACTGAAATTCTGTGTTGTCTGTATTGATATTTTCTGCTTCCCCCCTCAGTATATGATGATGTCTAAATGTTGACTATTGAAATTCTCTGCTTCCCCCTCAGTATATAATGATGCTTAAGTGTTGACTATATTGAGATTCTCAGCTTTCCCCCTCAGTGTATGATGATATATAAGTGTTGACTGTATTGAGATTTTCAGCTTTCCCCCTCAGTGTATAATGATATATAAGTGTTGACTATATTGAGATTCTCAGCTTTCCCCCTCAGTGTATGATGATATATAAGTGTTGACTGTATTGAGATTCTCAGCTTTCCCCCTCAGTGTATAATGATATATAAGTGTTGATTTCTGTTGCAGAGAATCCAGAGAGTGCTGTAGAGGCTGCTGATTATTTCGATAGTGATACAAGCTCAGTGGATGTTCTGCAGGACGGTTAGTAAAAGAAAAATAAGGAGAAGAAAAAAATAATGACATTCCAGTATATGTCAGTTTGGAATATATCAAATTTCTATTTTCTCAGAAATATCACTCCCAGGAGATCCTGTTCTGGATGAGGAGGAGGAAAGTGAAGTTAAGGAAGAATCTCGCCAAGATACCAGCACCGAGGACAAAACCCAGATAGCGGCAACTGCAGAATCTAACCAGGATGTTAACAAGGCTGATATTTTGGGGGCAGAGGGTGGAGGATCACAGATTGTGGGGAGTGGACCCTGCGGTGATGAGGGACTAGATGTTGTACAGAAATCTGCAGAGGAGGTCACCATAGAGAAAGGTGCTTGATAATTTCATCAGCAGTGGCAACGATATATGTTCTTTGTATTCAAACAGAGATAAGCTAATGTAAGAATATGTCTAGAGCTTTTGTGATATATTTTATAAGTATTTTAGTTCTGATCTATATGTCATTCAGAAGTTTTCTCCAACACTTAATGATTAAGTATTTCCCATTCAGAAACAGAACTACATGAAAAATTAAAAAAGATGTATGCAAAGAAAAAGGAACTGAACAGAAGTGACAGTAAGGCAGAATTCAAGGATGTTCCTAGGATGTCTCAGGTAAGAACCAGAGTTACGTGATTACCTAGGATGTCTCAGGTAAGAATTGGAGTTAAGGGATGTTCCTAGTCTCAGGTAAGAACTGGAGTTAAGTAATGTTCCTAGGATGTCTCAGGTAAGAACCAGAGTTACGTGATTACCTAGGATGTCTCAGGTAAGAACTAGAGTTAAGGGATGTTCCTAGTCTCAGGTAAGAACTGGAGTTAAGTAATGTTCTTAGGATGTCTCTGGTAAGAACCAGAGTTAAGGGATTACCTAGGATGTCTCAGGTAAGAATTGGAGTTAAAGGATGTTCCTAGTCTCAGGTAAGAACTGGAGTTAAGTAATGTTCTTAGGATGTCTCAGGTAAGAACCAGAGTTAAGGGATGTTCCTAGGATGTCTCAGGTAAGAACCAGAGTTAAGGGATTACCTAGGATGTCTCAGGTAAGAACTGGAGTTAAGGAATGTTCCTAGTCTCAGGTAAGAACTGGAGTTAAGGGATGTTCCTAGGACGTCTCAGGTAAGAACTGGAGTTATGGGATGTTCCAAGGATGTCTCAGGTAAAAACCAGAGTTAAGGGATTTTCTTGGGATGTCTCAGGTAAGAATTGGAGTTAAGGGATGTCCCTAGGACGTCTCAGGTAAGATCTGGAGTTAAGGGATGTTCCAAGGATGTCTCAGGTAAGAACCAGAGTTAAGGGATTTTCCTAGGATGTCTCGGGTAAGAATTGGAGTTAAGGGATGTTCCTAGGATGTAATAGGTAAGAATAGTGACTGGAAAGCAAAGTTAAGGGAAGTGCCCAGAATTTTGTTGGATAAGCATAGAGATGTGCCTACAGAATATCCTATGTAAGAATAGTTACAGGGAAACAGTTCAGAGATATACCCTGTATGTCTTAAGTAACACAGTTCAGATTATTCAGAGATGTTCTCGGAATGTTTTAGCTAAGAACCGAATTTAGGGATGTTCACATAGAATAGAATAATATCACAATACATGTTCAGTCACGATTAACACCTCCACTGTATTTGCTGACAGCCTTTATAGTGGTGTTGAATTTCTGTATTTAAACTACCCTTTTTTGAAACTAGTTAAAAGTTGTTTTAATTTTGAAATAATCCCTCCCCAAACCCCCCAAAACTCTTAACCCTTCAAACTTTGCGTCGTTAATACATCTATGGGAGCACACAGACATGCATGATTTGGATGTTGCAGATAACCTACATTCCTAATGAGGGACCACTTAATAATGTTTTTTTTCAGCAGGTCCATTCTTCAGTAAATGTAGTCTCTGTGTTACTCAAACTTACACGATGTAGTATCTATGGTTGCGCACAAATCTTCATAATTCTCATGATTGGATATTGTTACGGACGTATATTGCCAGATGGTTGAACAGGTTGTAGTTTTTGCAGAAGGTCCATTCGCCAGTGACTGATTTTATGCAGTTGAACTTGATTTTTGTGTAGATGAATCTTATCACAACTCTGTTTAAATTATTATACCCCCCGCAACAAGTTGTGGGGGGGTATACTGGAATCGGGTTGTCCGTCTGTCCGTCCGTCCGTCCGTCTGTAGACGCAATGGTTTCCGGACTCTAAAGCATTATCCTTTCCACCTACCGTCACCATATCATACATATGGACTACCCATGGGATGAAGATGTTCCCTATCGATTTTGGGGTCAAAAGGTCAAAGGTCAAGCACACTGGACATCGAAGTAGCAATATGGTTTCCGGGCTCTAAAGCGTTATCCTTTCCACCTACAGTCACCATATCATACATATGGACTACCCATGGGATGAAGATGTTCCCTATCGATTTTGGGGTCAAAAGGTCAAAGGTCACGCGCACTGGACATCGAAGTAGCAATATGGTTTCCGGGCTCTAAAGCATTATCCTTTCCACCTACAGTCACCATATCATACATATGGACTACCCATGGGATGAAGATGTTCCCTATCGATTTTGGGGTCAAAAGGTCAAAGGTCACGCGCACTGGACATCGAAGTAGCAATATGGTTCGGTTTGTCATGCCATTTGTTTTTTACACTCAGAAAAGAGGTAGTTTATACCCATTACCAACACCCTTTGGGAGATTGGGGTAAGCGGGGGGTATTCTTAGTGAGCATTGCTCACAGTACCTCTTGTTTTTATCTGAGTGACCAATGGAGTAATGTTATTTCAAATATACACATATATATTCATATGAGAAAGAATTTGTTCAAAAGCTTCTACATGAAAAGAGAAATATCTCTTTCTGTTGCTTTTGGCTTGATAATCCTATAAAAAATATTTTAAAAAAAACAACAACTAAGAATAGGGCAAACACAGACCCTTGGACAAACCAGAGGTGGGGATCAGGTGCCTACCAGGAGTAAGCATTTCCTGTCGACCGGTCACACCCACCGTGTACCCTATCTCTTGATCAGGTAAACGGAGTTATCCGTAGTAAAAATCGGTGTGCCAAAACAGAGATATGGGCAAACACGAACCCCAGGACAAACCAGAGGTGCCTACAAAGAGTAAGCATCCCCTGTCAACCAGTAACATCCGCTGTGAGCCCTATATCTTGATGAAGTAAACGGAGTAATATACTATTATAGGAAATATTTATTTTGTATATTAAAACAGACTTATGCTAATGAGAACATTGTTTGTTTTAGGCACAGTTTATTGACCTGTGGAGAACATTATATGACATGTTTACCGAAAACAAACAAGAACAGGAACTCTATCATTCCATAGCCTCTGTGGGAACCTTGTTATTAGAAATGGGAGAAGTGGGCAAAAAATTCTACCTCCAAAAATCGGTGTCAGAGAGCAGTACCGGGGAAAACAGCTCTCCAGGGATGGACAGTTTGACGGAGGAAGTGGATCAACTAAAAGTGGAGCCGACCAAGAGTTTATCAGACTTAGATGAGAGTAAGATGAAGGAGGAAACTAGTTCGTCTCCGACAGAGAAGCCTCAACCCGATGAAGGATCATCTTCCGTTAGTAGAAACTCATACTCTAAACCAGACTCTGATTGGTCAATTAGTTTTGAGCAGTTGGTTGCATCATTGCTTACTGAGCAGCCATTGGTCACGTATTTTGAGAACCATGAGGATGTATCCGAGGCTGTGTCTAAAATGAGAAATCGGAGGCTGATAACTAGACAATCTGGTCACTTCCCTGAAAAGAAAAAGTGAAAATGTGGGCCGGGTACATGTAATAATTGGCTTTGGTTATGGATAATAATTCATTTTGTTTTGTTTTTAAAGATCAGCCATTGTTTGTCACGTGTATGCAACACATGTAGTTACATCTATAATTCATTTTAGCTCTCTCTTGACTGTAACCACTTTGTAAAACTTGCAATAAACATTTTAATGTATAATGATTATTGTATTGATTGAGAATGTGAAGCACATCAGCAGATTAATAAGATTTTCTTATAAAGTATATATACTATAGGATAAAGAAACACTTAAGGTGGGTCCTTAGTCCTGGATTTTTGGGGTTTAGGTAGCATTTTTTTGTTTGGAATCAATAGATTAACATTCAGAGTAATGAGAAAAGGCAAATTGGTTAAGGATTTCCATATTTATTTTCATTACAGACACTACTGAAGTAGTGTACCCCTATGTAGATTTTTGTGAAATTCATTGGAAACAGTTATCTGTTGTTATTTTAAAATAAAAACCAAAAAAATAATTTAAATTGCATTTATTTATCAGGAAACATGTCAATAACTAAAACACATGTCATTTTCAATATGTTCGTCAAGTTTTATTATAATACGTGCAAAATTATTGAATTAACCTTATTCTCCAAAATGTTAAAAAACAAACAAATATAGACACAATTTCCTTATAGCATGGTTTACATATCATTTTTTCTGTTTATATTAGTAGATGTACATCTGTTATAGTTATTTATGGGGATAATCCATACCTTTCCTTAATAATTTCAAATCTATAGCTTCCAGAGTATGTATACCCCCATAAAAAAACTAAGTCTGGCACCATACAGCTGAGCTATTCAAAACCACTCATGGATTAAAATTTTATGTAATTTCATGAAAAGACACAGATAACTAGTACTTATTGTAACGGGGACCGTTACAGATGTTCCCCAAACATTCCCCCATTTAGTAAGTGGTGACATTTATTTCAGTACAAGTTGTCTTGACCATTGCAAACTGTTTAGCATGTGAATATATAACTATATAATAACGTTCAGTCCATTTCATACTACTTCAAATCAGTTATAAAGATCTGAGAGTTTTGTGCACGTGCACGTACGTGCATATAAATAATTCGACCATCTCGATACATTACAAGTCTGATTATATGAGTACAAAAGAAGTTTCACAACTGTTTAATGAAAAACGAGAAATTAACGGCAACTCAAAACTACAAAGACCGAAATCAATGCACGTGCATACACGTGCGCGTGAGTACCACACAACAATTTTGTTGATGCTATTCAATAGACATTTGAACAATATACTTACTATATGAATTTGGTATCGATTGCTTCACTCATCAGAAAGTTATTGGGATTTCAAAATCGTCCAATCAGAATTAAGCGCACGTGCATGTGCGTGCAGGGAAATGATTTTGAGACTATTAATAAATTGAGAGGCCCAAAACATACCTGCAACCTAATTTTCAAACCTATTCATTGCAATCTCAAAATGTTATAGACCAATACTCAAATTTAGATGTCAAAAATTACAATGCACGCGCATTCACGCGCACGCGATTTTGATAATGGAAAATTTGTTGACACCATTTCACAGACATTCATATCATAGATCCTCAGGGTAAATTTGAATTCATTTCAGTTTTTAATTCAATAGTTATGACCATTTTAGTACCCGAAAAATGAAAGAAAAGCTATGCACGTGCATTCACGGGCACGTGAGTATGACTCGGCATCAATGTTGATGTCATTCAATAGACATTTGATAGATATACTTACAGTATAAATTTCATATTGTTTCCATCATTTATAAGAAAGTTATGGCGATTTGAAAATCGTCCAATCAGAATTTAGCACACGTGCATACACGTGCCGGATGGTAATTATGACTATACACTTTTGTTAAGAATATCAAGATACATATAAAATACAAGTTTGAAAAGATTTTGACAAAAAACAAAAAAGTTAGGGTCATTGAAAGAATTGAACCTTCAAAAGACAATGCACGTGCGTGCGCATGCGCGTTTGCAATTTTTATTACATCGATCTGTAGATATTTGACATGTCTACCTATCCTGTAAATATCATTAAATTTCCTTGATTGGCATGAATGTTATAAACGGTTTTGTATTATCCAATCAAATTGAAGCACACGTGCATGCGCGTGCAGAATTGAAATTTTGACGATGCCAAACAGTTAAGGGTCCCATGTTATACCTACGATATAAATAGCAAACGATTTCATTGAAAAATAAAAAAGTTAGACGAATTCCAAAGTTTGTAAACAAAAAATCTAATGCACGTGCATGCTCATGCATGCATTTTCAGACAAAATGACATTCGTTCCGCACATCTGCATATGCTATACTATCATCCTAAAAAGGTTTCATATTGATCCCTTGAGTAGTTTCTGATAACACTCGTGGACAAAAAAGTCCCAAGAAGAAAGAAAGAATAATAATAATAATAAGAAGAAACAGAGTAAAACCAATATGTTCCCAAACTTCGTTTGGGGAACATAATAATTCCTTATCACCTTGGTAATATGTTTGTGAAAAATATAGGAAATCTATTGCATAATGGACTTGATAAATAATTTAATGAAAACAGAGTTATTGTCCTTGGATTCAATATTTTGAAACACATAGTTGACTATTCAAATATAACTAAGACTTTTAAAATATTTTATGGCTAACAATTTTTTTTACAATAACTATTGAAAAAGACTCCAACAAAATTTTTGTTCCAGTCATTAAATTATTGACTTTGCAAAATCTTATGACGTCACAGGAGTGTGGAACTACGTTAAGTTCATTCAGTGTGTGATGTTATGAATAACACGAATGATGTGCGCATGCGTATTAACAGTTAGCTGATAGCAAAGTTTAAAAGCACGTTTTACACCAAACGCTTGCAAAGGTGAGAAATACAAAGTAGAAAATAACGGGGTTACCTATGGTAGAGTATATCGCCTCGGGTTATATTACAGCGCGGATTTAGTAATGGCAAGAGTGACCATGGTGTGTTGAGAGATACTGCATTTTTTTGCAGTTGTAATGGTCAACAGACAAAGGTTTAAGAGGGGAGTGAAACTAATGTCGCTCCAGAAGCGTTTCATTGGCGGTAAACCGGGGCAGTATGTTGACCATTACCAATGAACACGCGACAAAGATTAGCAAAATGAAAGTGGACGACGTTAATTGAGCTGCTACATACGATGATCGATATTTGCCATTGCATTCTAGAGTTATTGTAAACGTTTATATTTGCCTGTGTATTCTATTTAGCGTCTTTCGCGGAAAGCAGCTACCGCTAAATGAAGTTATACGCTAAATATCTTGGGTATGTATACTTCCCTATAGCCCTCTGAAAAAAGCGCTAAATCAAATTTACGCTAACATGTTGAAAAACCAATTTCAGTCAAATATTGAACACACTAACTACAATACATTTACAGTGATTTAAGCGCAAAATGATAAAGCCTTGTACATTGTGTTTCATACCGATTGTTAGGCCGTTCTTGGCACACTGATTTTGACTACGGATAACTCCGTTTAGCTGATCAAGATATAGGGCTCATGGCGGGTGTGACCGGTCGACAGGGGATGCTTACTCCTCCTAGGCACCTGATCCCTCCTCTGGTGTGTCCAGGGGTCCGTGTTTGCCCAACTATCTATTTTGTATTGCTTATAGGAGTTATGAGATTGATCACTGTTAGTTATCTTCACCTTTCATAAAAAGGAAATCGGCACAACAACATCTCTCTCTCTCTCTCTCTCTAGGAATGTTAACAAGGGGCAAATAGTTTAGCCATGAAAAGGTGAAGATAACAATGGTTGGTTGGTCGATCGTATATTGCTTAACTTCGAGAATTTTTCTCTCATATGGAGACGTCACCATTGCCGGTGAAGGGTTGCAAAATTTAATTCTATGCTCCGCGCTTACAGTCTTTGAGCAGGGAGGGATCTTTATCGTGCCACACTTGCTGCGACACGGGGCCTCTGGGTTTTTTACGGTCTCATCTGAAGGACCACCCCATTTAGTCACCTCTACCGACAAGCAAGGGATACTGAGGACTTATTCTATTCTGATCCGGATCCTCACAGTGAAGATAACGAGCAGTGATAAATCTCAACTGCTATGAAAAGATACAAAAGTAGAGGTAGGGCAAACACGGACACCTGGACACACCAGAGGTGGGATCAGACAAACACGGACCCCTGGACACACCAGAGGTGGGATCAGACAAACACGGACCCCTGGACATACAAGAGGTGGGATCAGACAAACACGGACCCCTGGACATACCAGAGGTGGGATCAGACAAACACGGACCCCTGGACATACCAGAGGTGGGATCAGACAAACACGGACACCTGGACACACCAGAGGTGGGATAAGACAAAACACGGACCCCTGGACACACCAGAGGTAGGATAAGACAAACACAGACCCCTGGACATACCAGAGGTGGGATCAGACAAACACGGACACCTGGACATACCAGAGGTGGGATCAAACAAACACCGACACCTGAATATACCAGAGGTGGGATCAGACAAACACGGACCCCTGGACACACCAGAGGTGGGATCAGACAAACACGGACCCCTGGACATACCAGAGGTGGGATCAGACAAACACGGACACCTGAATATACCAGAGGTGGGATCAGACAAACACGGACCCCTGGACACACCAGAGGTGGGATCAGACAAACACGGACACCTGGACATACCAGAGGTGGGATCAGACAAACACAGACACCTGGACATATCAGAGGTGGGATTAGACAAACACAGACTCCTGGACATACCAGAGGTGTGATCAGACAAAACACGGACCACTGGACACACCAGAGGTGGAATAAGACAAACACGGACTCCTGGACATACCAGAGGTGTGATCGGGTGCCCAGAAGGAGTAAGCATCCCTAAACAATTAATTATCATGGGAATGTTCAAAGATTTGAAATAGTAATTTCTAAGGATGCTGAAATCGTATCGTATTTATACCCAAGTTCGTCCATAGATTCTGGTACCTTCCAGGGTAATTTATTTTTAAGATCTTGTAGAATTCAAAGTTGCAGAGGAAAAAAATAAAATTGCTGTTTTGTGTGTGCAACTTTTTGCACAGAACGTTGATTTCTTTTTCTTTTTTTTTGTATCACAAAGAAGAATAGAGTGTGCGCTGCTGCAGTGGAAAAAAAAGTTTTGTGTGCAAATTATACTCGTTATAGAGACTGGAAATGGACGGATGGGGAGTAAAATGTACACAATTCTGCCACTCTACACCTGAATGGACTGTAGAGTGCTGAACTTGATGTCTGTCATCATTCATATCTACACTATATACTACCTGCTCTAAACCATTAATTGTTACAAGTAAGGGGTAGTGCACAATAATGAGAGGAACAATGCCTACTGCAGGATTCTGTGTCCCACCTGCACAGAGGTCACACAAGGTCACGGAGGGGTGCCAGTTGGATTGTCCTTTCTTGTCAGGGCGTTGTTATTGCCTGTCAATCTCACGTAGATACTGTCGCAAGAACACATCATAAAGTGGATTGATACTCCCAACCCCGAGTGTTTTATCTTCATAAATGGGGTATGACCATGCCGTAATAAGGTTTTCAAAGTCCAACATGCAAATGATTAGCGTAAATGTTTTATGTTAATTTTCTTGAAGTATTGAATTGATTGATTGTATATTGTTTAACGTTCCGCTCGAGAATTTTTCATTTCGAAGGCAAAGCACCCATTTGAAATTCGGGAGGCAAACATCTTGTACATATGTATCGAAATGTCATGGATGATTCAAGTTTATTTTCATTTTAAATATTCATAAACTACATCTGTAGTAAAACCCCACCTGTTAAATCGCAAGTTTTATCTTGAATGTTGACTTGGAAATGCTAAAATACATACATGCTCAATTCTCTATCATGTAAGTATACTGGAGTTTCTTAATTTTTCATTGAATCATTTTTGGTACGGCATAGGCCTAGTATACACCACATATATATACGCAGACTAGTCTAATTAATATCATCATATCTACATTATGATTAATATACGTGAAAGTGTAGATTTATGTGTTAGGTAATAGCAGTGAGATGGAACATGGACATCGACAATACTCGACTGGTGATTCGGGAGTCACCTTTAGCCACACATTTTCGAGTCATTTATTTTCCTACTACTGGTCTCCTGCATTCCTAGGTTTTTGATTTTGATTGGCTAAAAAGGTTAATGACTATTAATGAGTAGGAATGATTCTGCATAGAGTAGTCCTCAGGTGGAAGAATGCTGCATTTTAAGAAAAAATAGGCAATTCTAGTTTGTATTAAATTTTTGTTATAAACCTGCATTTAATAAAAAATCTATGTCACATAAATCTGAAGATATAAGTACAGTGTAATTAAAATTTTGACTTGAGTCTATTATCAGTTTGTGGTCTTGAGGCCATCTATCTGTTGAATCTTAGTATGACCAGGTTATTTTGAGTACATTACACATGAGGTCTCGGGGTTTCTGTTAGAGTAATGCACATCGCTAACTGTCAGTGAGTTTTCATAAATAAGATGTTTATACGCTCCTAGATCTATATGGATCCCAAAATATGACAGTATTATTGAAAACTTTGCCAATTACATATACAGCTGCTCATTATTGAGAAAAGTTGATTATCATAAACTTGTAAGTTTTATTTCTTTATGTATCTTTTGGATAATCACTTTTATGATTTATGTATATGAACTTTGTATTCTTTGTATGCCCTCTGGACCCCAAATTGGAAATAAATTACTTGCTTAATTGCAAATGCATGAAAACTTTTTTTTATTTATGTACATCCAGCAGAAAAAACTGTATTTTCTTAATGAACAACTGGCCTTCGAACAAAATTGTGAAACTCATGACCCATGGTTAAGGAGTGACTTCTGGTATCAGAATAAGAACTCGACATTTAGATACATGAAGACGTTTTATTCATTAACAATAATCTTCTTCATTCATATTCGATTCGATATATCCAGTGCACTCAAAATAAAAGACATCGCAGTTTTCCACATCTGCTTCGTACTTATGTATTTTATTGAACATAGCTGTTAACGGCAAACTTACAACTCAACTTTATAATTCACTTCAGCTTCACCGTCATCAACTGTAGCAATATTCCGTTATCACCTGCATATGGTGTTTTTGTCTATTGGTTCGACGCGAAGCTTGCTCTGCGTATGATCAGTTTTTTAACCGAGGCAGGCTACTGACAAACAAGTTGATGGTGCAGGGGTTTTGACAACCTTGTATAAAGACAGCATTTTGCAAATCCATTTTCGTTATAACGATCTACATGTAGTTTGTCTATACAACCTATGATTGGGTCAAATGCTGCCTGATGTGTTTCATAGTAATTGTTAGTCCGTTATTTACCAAATGATTTTGACTACGGATTACTGAATTACCTGATCAATATATAGGTGTCATGGCGAGTAGACGGGATGCTTTCTCCTCTTGATATATCCAGGGGTCCATGTTTGTCCAACTCATAATGTTGTGTTCCTCATAGGAGTTATGAAATTGATCACTGTCCGTTATCTTCACCTTTATAGGAGTTATGAAATTGATCACTGTTCGTTATCTTCACCTTTATAGGAGTTATGAAATTGATCACTGTTCGTTATCTTCACCTTTATAGGAGTTATGAAATTGATCACTGTTCGTTATCTTCACCTTTATAGGAGTTATGAAATTGATCACTGTTCGTTATCTTCACCTTTATAGGAGTTATGAAATTGATCACTGTTCGTTATCTTCACCTTTATAGGAGTTATGAAATTGATCACTGTTCGTTATCTTCACCTTTATAGGAGTTATGAAATTGATCACTGTTCGTTATCTTCACCTTTATAGGAGTTATGAAATTGATCACTGTTCGTTATCTTCACCTTTATAGGAGTTATGAAATTGATCACTGTTCGTTATCTTCACCTTTATAGGAGTTATGAAATTGATCACTGTTCGTTATCTTCACCTTTATAGGAGTTATGAAATTGATCACTGTTCGTTATCTTCACCTTTATAGGAGTTATGAAATTGATCACTGTTCGTTATCTTCACCTTTATAGGAGTTATGAAATTGATCACTGTTCGTTATCTTCACCTTTATAGGAGTTATGAAATTGATCACTGTTCGTTATCTTCACCTTTATAGGAGTTATGAGATTGATCACTGTTCGTTATCTTCACCTTTATAGGAGTTATGAAATTGATCACTGTTCGTTATCTTCACCTTTATAGGAGTTATGAAATTGATCACTGTTCGTTATCTTCACCTTTATAGGAGTTATGAAATTGATCACTGTTCGTTATCTTCACCTTTATAGGAGTTATGAAATTGATCACTGTTCGTTATCTTCACCTTTTCATTGATCATATATTGACAAATGCTCTAACTTTTGAATATCTCTTTATTCTGTGCGTCAGCTACACAAACTAGGTGCATTTTATGCACATTGGGTTCTCTACTGAATTTACTGAATATTTAGGCTTCTAAACCTCAAATAAAAATTGCATTTCACTGTGATGTGATAAAAGTTGCTCACCTCTGTAGCAATTCTAAATAATTGAGTATGATAGTTATACAAACATGCGTTTCAAAATATACCTAAGGAGAAGTATTAAAATAAAACAGGTAACACCATGATATCTTAAGACCAAGAAATTCGCATACTCAGTTGACCGTTAATGTCCAATTACCTCTTATTCGGTAAAACAGAGCAACTTATGTGCAGTTCTTTAAAAAAAAAAAAACCTGGCACTTTTTTTTTTAGTTGTGCTTTTTACTCTGATTTTTATATAATAAATTTTAGCGTATTTTAAGTGCAAAAAATGACAATACATGCAGATATTTTCAATCAATTAATATCAAACATTTTAAAATCTATATTGTTGACACAAAGTAGATTTTAAGTGTAAAAATGGTTGAGTCTAACACACTGTAGCTCAATAACAGGTACTATGATACTTGTTTTTCTTTCGTTTTTAGAATTCCTCTTAGGGAATCTTCGTAATTGTTACTGGCGACTTTTAATGCGGATTTAACGGTCGCAAACTGCGTTTTATCGGCGACGCGTTGATATAATTTCGTTCACCAACATAATCTTATTTCCATTGAAATTGTTTCGATTTTGATATTGACAGATTTCAGAGCTTAAGAATTGATGAGATAAAAATTTTCATTGATTCCAGGTGCTTCCCAATACAGTACTAGTAGTCATAATCATTCCTAAATCGAACATACATGGATTGTGCTCACGAGAAAAATTGCATTTTACACTTTTTTATTAATTTTAGCAGTCATAATCCGTGATGTACATTTTCTATTAGTCATATGATAAGAATAAAAAATATAATCTAAAGCATGTGCAAAAGAACCAATGACAGTATTTTTATATATAAAATTCAATAGAGATCGTGATAGAATTCAAATATATGTATTCACACGTACATTTTTACACACAAATCCATTGGGGCACGCGGTAGGGTAATCAAAAATATCTGTACTGTTCGTTATCTTCATCTTTTCATTGTTCATGGTTCCCTATCTTCTCTATTGCATGCACATTGTTATTTGCAAAGATTTTGATAAGTGGTTTTAATTGTTTATATATGTTAAGTAAAAACTTCTTATCCTTTTGTTTAAGTTCACATTGAAATATCTTCAAATCAAACAACAGGCAATTTTCATGAGGGTCGTATGTCTGCGTAAAATGCCATGCGTTTATACTAGTAGAAACTTTGTAAACTAAAAACAATTGTTATATTTATAACTTACATTCTCGGTACACTTAAACTTAATTTCTCGTGCATTATAAATGCGAGCTATAGTAAATGAAATGATGCATCCATGGAAATTGTGTTGTATTTCTCTCTCTCCTTTTGCAAGCTGAAAATGGTATCAGTGATCTCACAACTCCTATAAGGAATACAAAATTAAGAGTTGGGCAAACAAGAAATCCCGGACATACCAGAGACTGATAAAGTACTTACGAGGAGTTAGGTTCCCCTATTGACCGGTCACACCCGTCGTGAGGTAAGATTCTTAGCAGGTAAACGGAGTAATCCGTAGCCAAGATCGACTTAACAAACGTAATGACAAATCAGTATGTAAAGAACAGCCTTACAATTAGTATGAAAGGTGAAGATAACGAATAGTGATCAATCTCATAACTCCTATAAGCAATACAAAATAGACAGTATGAGACACGCCAAAGACCATTCTACCTTATGACAGGTTGTAATTGCACATTACTCGTAGATCATTTTAACGACCATAGAATTTATGAAATGCTGACTTCAAACGCGACAGTTGAAACCCCTGTACCATTAACTTGTTTGTTAGCAGCCTGCCTTGATTTAAAAATTGATCATCCGCAGAAAGAGAAGCTGAAGTCATCCCGTCTAGAGGTTTATATGGCAAGCCCTTTTACTATTTATTCATAAAATAAGATATCTCTTTAAATAAGAGAGATCTCTTTATTGGTTAAAGAGATATCTCTGTAAGTTAGAGAGATATCTTTTTACGCGAGGGAGATATCTCTTTTGTTTAAAGAGATGTCTCTTTTGATTAAAGAGATATCTCTTTAGGCAAATGAGATATCTCTTTACGCTTGGGAGATATCTCTTTCTCTTGGAGAGATATCTCTCAAAGCTAGAGAGATATCTCTCAAAGCTAGAGAGATATCTCTCAGAGAGAAAGAGATATCTCTCTATCGATGTAAAAAGAGATATCTCTTTAAGTTACAGAGATATCTCTTTAAATTTTCAAAAAGAGATATCTCTTTATATTAAAGAGATATCTCTTTAGATTTTTCCCCCGGTGATCATAATGACTTCTCCCTGTTGCAAAGTCAGTGAAATGATGTAACCCTATTTTTTAACCAAGCAAAATACTTCTAAGTTCTAGCATACAAATGGCGGGAAAGGTTGAAGAGGTGGTTGGGGTAATATTACAGTGGCGTAGCTTCCATTGAGGCAACCGAAGCAGCTGGCTCGGTAAAAAAAAAACCCAAAAAAAACCCACCTTTTACGTTGTTAAAATGTCGATAGCTTCTGACCCCAGACCCCCTGCCCCGGTAATATTCGAACCCAAGCTACGACTATGTATTATCAAGTTGTCGAGAGGCGAAATCTAGTCTAGCTCGCATATTTCATCAATTTATTGTCTTTGTTTTCTGTTACCTGTACATGTATACATTTCACATGCGGTAAAAAGCAAAATCTTCCCACGGGATTGCAGCCATCAGGGTGTTGCTAAAATGCGGAACGGAAAACGAAACGGAACAGAATTTAAGAATTAGAATGATTAATGTAGATAAGATAACAGTAAAAATCAGGGGTGGGGGGTCCATTTTGATTAAAATCAACAATCTGGGAATTGTTTACAAGCGATAAAACAACTTTATCTTAATTTTGCATCATACATTGATTAATCGAATATAGTTAAACGTTAGTATAAGAATTTACAAGGCATTTTACAAGAATTTCGAAATTTCGGCAATGACAGAGGTGTTAGTGAGCAGTGACACCTAACCTATGGGTAGAGAATGAAAAGAACACACGTGGTTTATCCCCCCCCCCCCCCCGGTGGCAAAACGTCATTAACGCACATGTACACGTATTTACACAGAATACTGTGTATGTGTGTACTTACAACAAGGAGTGTGATATGTATAAAACAATAATAATTCATGATCTTATTTAGTCAACAAGTTAAACATCTTCTGTTCAAAGAATTATTATATCTTTTACAATGTTGTTTTCGGGGGAGGGGGGTGTACCTTTTATTCATTGGATGGGCTCATAAAATCTTTTCTTACCATACCAGCCAGAATAAAGTAATAAATTATATTTCAAGTCTGTTTCAGTATGTTACTTTATTTATTTTTCTTCATTTGTGAAACAACATACTGTCAAAATCGGTGGTGACAAAGCCGGGAAAAAAGATGGTGCCAATAGGCGCTTGCTTAATATTTTTATTAAAACTTATTAATTGAAGATTGCAGCCAATGATAGATACTTTGTCTGCCTTTTCACAATGGTATTGAATTATCTTTCAGCCACTTGTGAGAATTGAAAACACCAATTTGTACTTTACATTAATTTATTAAGCAATGACATCATAAAAACATAATACACAGTGTTGGATGATACTGGCCGCAAAATTTAGTAGGAGTCAAGGGAGACAACTAGGATACCATAAACCAACGGGCAAACTAGTGACCTCGCCTAGATGCGAGTGCCATGGAACCCCATACTTGACACGCATGGTGGCTAGGCCCACAAGCTGCACAGCTTTTACACCCTGTCTCTGGCTTGCTACCTGGTTTAGAACTTTAACACCAACCAGCCTGTAGCCTCTCCTCCTTTTATAGAGGTAGAGGGGGTCTGAGCACTGAAATGCTGCAGACCCCACGCAGTTTCCAGTTATTCCAAACATTTGCTCAATGGCATTTAACTTCCATGTTAATATACACAGCCATGAGACATCCCTCATGCTTTGATGCAGATGGGCAGAGACAACAGGTTAAGCTTGTACAGGAATGATGTCTCCCTTGACCCCGCCACAAACATCGATATGATGTTCCCACCAAAATTGCTTAGATAATATCTATCTACTATATTAATGAAAGGTTATAGGAGCCCACCAGAAATGACAAGATCCTGCAAACTATTGAGGAGGGAAAATTTTGCCCCCCCCCCCCAAATAAATTCCAAACCACCCTGTATATAATTAAGTAGGCGTAGTTTGCATTTTTCAGCAATGAGATGCGTCATACCTAAATAAACTGGTTTGATGAACGTTGATATTTTGTCATGAACAGTGCAAGCTAATTAACTTCAGACGTAACAAATTTTGTTATAGCCTTATTAACCTTGCTTTAGCAATATTGGGTAACAGCAGATGTGCTGCTCTCACCTGAAAATTGTTAAGTATTACGAAATGAGTTTAACTTTCGAATGAACTTTGACCGGTCACATATAGTAGCCAAAATTCCTGACTGATAATGCCCCAGGAGGATTCAGGATTGCTAGCTTTGCGGAGACGGTATTGCTCGTCGTATTTGTACCAGCCTTGGGATCTAGTGGCAGCTAATCTGATGTCTCGCATATATTTTAAAAACTCCTGGGCCCGAGCTCTGTATTTTTCCAACATAACACTCATGTAAATCATGAAGGCATTAGTGCATTTTTCAATTGTCAGGTATGAACTATCATTAGACCTGACAACACAGAATTTTCTATCCCTGATTTTAATTTCACCTTGGCCCCCCCAAACTATTGTCAATCTCTTTTGCTGATTTCAACAGCAAACCTAAATCAACAAATTGCCCATCCCAAATTTTTTGCTTCAGTTTCAAAGGGATGTGTTGACCTACATTATCAAAGTAGCTAAATTCTGGTACAGGGGTGAAGTCAGCAACATTTAAATCTACAGAAAAATCAGAGTTACCAATATTACCAAAGTTGGCAGGCCCAAACTCCCCCAAATCTGGTGCAGCCTCACTCCCCGGCACGCTCTCTGAGGATTCCTGGTCCTGGAAGGGGGGTAGTTAACTCTCACTTCTTCAGTTCCCGGCTTTTCTGCCTAGTGTTATGGCGAGACTTTTTTTTGTCCTCTGCCACGGGCTGGAGAAACCATTCCCTCATCTCTTTTTCTCTTTGGTGGCATGGATTGGCCTTGATTGTGAAACGGGCTCAACATGCTGTTATTGCTTCCACTTGAGTGGGATGTAAAGAGGAAGAGGAAGTTGCAATACTAGTTAACTCCTCCTGGGAAAAGAGTACCAATTCATTTCCCATAGACCTCAATGTTAACCTTTGGCCCCTTCACTAATTAACTATATCGATTTCAAATAAATGACCGCAAACATTTCAATGTTCATTCCAAGTGTTGATAAAAAATGACAAAAAATATATAGGGTCCCGTGCCTTTTATAGGCCATATTTGTACTTTTTTAAAACACATAGCAATCTGCAGTAAATTACACACTTCATTTTAAGCACACCCCTACCATGGTAATTTCCTCAGTCATTTCTCGATTTTGTACGATAATTTTTCATCCTGACAATTAATTTGAACCTCTATAATATTTCTTTCAATTCCAAATAATTTCACTCTTGATATTAGCCAATCACGCAACACCTAGACATTTATATCTCCGCTCAATCTTGGGTAAACTCCGTCCGGGTTACGCATACGGGGGTTAGGTACTCTCATTCCTCCTGATGCTGACTTTCTTAAAATAAGTTAGCTTGTACCAAGTTAAGTCCTATTGTATAATGCTATTCACTCAATCAAATGAGATTATCTCATATCCATGTCAATAATCTATACTATATGCAAAATATTAAGCAAGCGCCTGTTGGTACATTCATCCGCAAAACACACCGCGTACAAATAAATAATAATGCATTAGTATGAGGTATCAATATGAAATGGTGGATTCTGAGGATGACTTCCTGTTCTCTCTGTAATTTCTGAATTCCTTGTTCAAAATAAGCCTTTTGATTTTGCAAAATGTTGACCTCCTCATGACATTGCATAATATATTTTCCGTTTTCCATTCCGTTCTCCGTTCTATTTTCCGTTCCGCGTTTTAGCAACACCCCAGCCATCATGGTAAGATTTGCTTTGGCGGGCTTCCGTTTTAGGGAGGAGTACTTAAGTATTCAAACTAATAAAAATATTGGAAAGAGATATCTCTTTCTCTTTGAGAGATATCTCTTTTTCAACGATTAAAGAGATATCTCTTATACTTTGAGGAATTCTTAGAGATATCTCTTTAAGTGAAGGCGATATCTCTCAAAGTAAAAGAGATATCTCTCAGAGTAAAAGAGATATCTCTTTAAGTGTAAAAGATATCTCTCTAAGTGAAAGAGATATCTCTTAAAGTATAAGAGATATCTCTTTAAGTGTAAGAGATATCTCTAAAAGTACAAGAGATATCTCTTTAAGTGAAAGAGATATCTCTCTAAATGAAAGAGATATCTCTCTAAGTAAAAGAGATATCTCTTATTTAGAGAGATATCTCTCTTAAGATTAAGAGATATCTCTCATTTTAAAGAGATATCTCTTTAAAATAGGAGATATCTCTTTAATTTAAAGAAATATCTTATTTTTCGAATAAATAGTAAAAGGGCTTGCCATAGGTTTTAGTTTGTCGTTAACATCTATTTTCAATAAAACGTTCAAATATGAAGCAGATATGAAAGTCTTTGTCTAGTTTAATAGGATATCTATTTAATCGATATATGAAGTGTTGGTAGATAAAACATTGTCGATATATCCAACTGTTGAGTTGATTGATTGATTTTATCTTGCTTAACGTCTCGCTCGAGAATTTTTCACTCATATGAAGACGTCACCAAGACCGGTGAAGGGCTTGAAATATAGGCCTATGCTCGGCGCTTATGGCCATTGAGCAGTGAGGGTTCTTTAGCGTGCCACACCTACTGTGACACGGCTCATGCGTTTTTAAGGTCATCTACGAGGACCCGTGACATTTACACCTGATGCCGAGCGTTTGACGATGGAACTGTCACTACCTGTTTTAACGACTTAGGTCCGTTGCGGCCGGGATTCAAACCCCGGCCTTTCGCATGCGGGGCGAACGCTCTAACCTCTTGGCCACCGCGGCGGTCTGTTGAGTTGAAGGCCACAGCAAGATATTTGTTCTCATGTAGAAGCTGTTGAATCAATTCAATCTAATAAGAATACTAAAAACAGGTCAGCTAATAAAGGAGCACAATGCATGCCCACGGAAATTGCAACTGGCCGTTGTAAAGCCATAATCACCAAAAACGACGCAGATATTGTCGATGAGGAACTTCAGAGTACTGGTGCGTGTTTAACAATATTTTTTTGGATGACTGATCACAAGGAATGAATTTCCGTGATCTGTTTTCATTGAGGAAGCAGCTATGTATGGTGTTGAAAAACCTAATCTTTCATTTATCATGAGAAATGTTCATGTAAATGGTTGAAAAATCATACAGATTGATGCAATTGATTTGGGAAACGTTTTATGATATAAAGTTTACTACTAGTAAATGTTGTTGGGATTGTTTTGAGATCCACAGTTGATTTACGCCACTTCTCGCAGATGTTGTGAAATAATAAGTCTGAAGTTTCTCCTTCACAACATGTAATATTTTCGTGAGGAGCAAATATAGGGGCTTGGTAGAAAATTTCCGGGATCCAGCATTTACTCCCAGTAAGCGTTTTTTGTGAAGTTTTGGAGTCCAGTATACACTGTAGGTATGGTAATCAAAATGCAATTGTCCCATCGACTGAAGTGTGCTAAAAACCGAAGTGTGTTTTTGAAGAATTTCGTCATTTGACAATGAACTAGGAGTTTAAGTTGGATTTCCATATATGGAATTAAAGACAAGTTCGTTTAAAATAGTCCTTCAAACCAAAACAATGTTGTTACAATCTTTGTCAGTTGGAAGCATTACATATTTCCCAGGTAGTCTACCTACCCCATTGATCACTTCTGCTTTACTACATGTATGTACAATATTTTGATGTTTCTAAAACGACAACTTTAGCACCTGGGACCATTGATTTGTAATGGAAAACATTACAAGAAATGAGGATATCACCTCCCATCATAATATGAAGCACGTCCAGTTTCCAGAGAATGCGCTATCAAACATTCCAGATATCTAATATACATGTACATGCACGCTTTTTATTTTCCTTGTTTATCATCCCATAGTGATTGAAAAGGAAATGAGGCCGTTTATTTGATTAAGATAGAGTGCTCACGACGGCGAGTGTGACCGGTCAACAAGGGATGCTTACTCCTCCTAGACACCTGAGATCCCACCTCTGATGTGCCCAGGGTTCCTGCTCTGATTTTGTATTCTTTATGGAATTTATGAGATTGATCACTGTTTATTATCTTCACTTTTCATTGCAGGTGCCAGTGCTACAGATTGTGTTTGCTGTTGTTTAAACAAATAGGTACAATAGAAGTGCTCAGTTGAATTTTTTCGTAGTTTCGGTTTATGTTCAGAATGTGTTAAATCAATTTGATCGGTACCACTGAAATCTTTTCAGATCTGTTAAGGAATGAATGGGGTGACTGTTTTATGGAAAATATAACTGCAGGATATTGACGTCTTATCTTCACATCTTGTGAATTAACTTACACTATGCCTGTACTTACATTTTATTTTTATTTCAAGTTCACGTACATCACATTGCTGTTATCGAGAACTACATACACTGAAATATTAAGGCTTTGGTTACAGACAAAACTCAGGTAAACGTATAAGTATGGAACATACAAATATACAAAATGAATAAATCTATGCTTAAAAGGTTGATATGTGTTATAGTTACATCTTTATACACTAATGACTATCCATCATTTTATCTGTAATACAAGGTCTTTATACCATGACATTTTCCTGACGGAAGTTTACACGGATGATCTTTATTTCCCCCTTTTGAGGAAGGTTATCACCCCTTGTTTTAAACCAGATGGACTGATTGTCAACCATCTACTACAATTAACAATTTGAGTAAGAGTGACACATTTCGTAAACCCTCAGTAGACATCAATTACAGACCATCTACGTTGTTACGTAATACGTAAAAATAGACCCTACAGGTGCGAATAATCCAAGCCAGAAGCGTTTTTGAAAGAAATATTTACTGCATAGTGACGTAGCTTCGTGATAAAAGGCGAACGAGCAGAGATGACCCTTTCCCACCAGTAGCCGCCACTGGGTTGCTTATCAATGTTATTACGTGTGCATAGATGAATTCATTGATTGACAAGATCGACGTCCATGCCGCTGGCATTGGTGTCATTCTTTTGCTCATTAGTAAGATAAACCCGACTCCTTTCTTTGATTTGCAATAAAGCGATCTTTAAGTAAATCGGAAATCATAAGGTTACCGGGGTAGACATTTGTAAGAAGCTCATCAAATGTTGTTCAAGTGTCAGATTCCAGCAGAATGCAATGTTAAATATCCATAAAATACGATGTTTAATGTATCAGTTTTAGATTTCCATCATGAAAGGTGAAGATAACGACCAGTGATCAATTTCATAACTCCTATAAGGAATAAAAAATAGACTTCCGTCCTATACATTTAGTATGATGTTAAACCTTCATTATCTGTTGAAATATAAGGCAAAATATAGCATGCCTTCTGATAATCTTTCATCTATTATACATTGTTTTGTTTAAAGACTCGCATTAGAATAAGTTGAGAGTAATAAACAATATACATACATACATTACACACACACACACACACACACACACACACACACACACACACACACACACACACACACACACACATATATATATATATATATATACACATACATGTATATGTATTATTAGAATTTGGATCAAATTAGGCATGTCCTAATTCGCTCCACTTTTAACATTGATTGGCAAGCCTAAAGACCAAAAAACATGTAGTCTGCGTTGTAAATACGTTTGTAGATTAGTGTAGATGTAGTGTTAGATGTATTTATATGTAGTTTTTGTTATTATTCTCTGTTGATATTGGCCACATTATGTAATTCTTTTCGTTTGTCCTGAAGAAGGGACCGGTCGTCCCGAAAATTTGACAATCTGGTTGTTCGTGTCGTTGGTCATTTTAGTGCTTTGTATAATTTTTTTTTGTATTTGACCTTGTATCCATGTTGTGGATCCGACACTTTGAGGTATCGGGTATTGTTGGAACTTAAGTGTTTTTATATGTATTATCTATCTATCTATCTATCTTTATATATATATAATTAGTGTAGTGACCATGCCGTCATTGAAATGCAAGAACTGTATGAATTCTAAAGCAAATTGCATGCGGTTATCGACAGGTCAAAAGGATAGAATGGAACAAACAGACCATGAAAAGAAAAACTTAGCTTGAAAGTCTACATATATTTGATGGAAAGCTATAGGTTGCAATGTTAAATGAATGACCCTCGTAGAGAGTCGGACAAACGGGGAAGTTCCTCCTTCAATGTTTTATTTAATGTTGGCGAGGAGCAAAAGTAGAGAATTGGTAAAACATTTTTGTGAAGAGTAAGAAATTCAGTATATGTACAGTAACTCATATCCATTCGTCCCAATGACTGTTTTTTTTTTTTTCAAATTTGATTAAAAATGTAGCATGGTTCTGAAGAATTTATATTTATTTATATATTCTATGGTCGTTATAACGATCTAGTTTTCCAATACAACCCATCTTTTGGTCAAATGCTGTCTGACGTGTTTCATACCGATTGTTAGGCCGTTCTTGGTACACTGATTTTGACTACGGATAATTCCGTTTAGCTGATCAAGATGTAAGGCTCACGGCGGGTGTGACCGGTCGACAGGGGATGCTTACTCCTCCTAGGCAACTGCTCCCACATCTGGTGTGTCCAGGGGTCCGTGTTTGCCAACTCTCTATTTTGTATTGCTTATGGGATTTATGATATCGATCATTATTTGTTATCTTCACCTTTCATATGCCCAATTTTGAATTTTATATTCCTTATAGGAGTTATTAGATTGATCACGGTTCGTTATTTTCACCTTTTCATCTTTTGAAAGGGAAGGGTTTTTTGGTTGTTTTTTTTTCATATCAGTCTTTAATTCCAAAATACATTACTATTTCGGGGTAAAGTCTCCGCAGAGACCCCCTTATAATCTTTACCTAGAGTGCCAGGGGCCCCCTGAATTAGATGTATATAGGCATAGGCATACATATACATATACAATGTATATAAATTTATACATATAAATATCTACATCTAGAAAACAAACATACATGCATACTCATACCCATTCAAACACAAACACATATAGTATACTGTTATATAACAAAATTTATTAACATGTTATGGCAAAAAAGGTTGTTATTTTTACGGAAAAACAATATAATAATGTACATAAAGAACCTGAAACTGCCATATGCGGGGTTAACAATTCAGAAGTTCATATCACAACCCCCATGGCAGCACTATAGGAGGACAGGACACCTCCTCATAGTGGGAACTTTTATACAGAAGTGTACACAAAAATTCAGGATAAAAAATATACTAAAGTTATGAAAGCAATTAAAGACAAATTGTAATTTATACACCTTTGCAGGTATGACTTTTTCTAATATGAAACCTCTGACAAATATCTGTATATGCACATTTTTAACTATGCTTCAATGTGAGTTTATTTTGAACAATTTGAATTGATTACAAACAACTATATTTCTATATATAAATAAAATTTTGTAATAAACCTTTTATATACTGGTATTGAAAAGGAAGTTGAAGTGTAATTAGGATTACCAAATTTAAAATTGAGGGCAAGGTCGTTTAAAATACAGTTATAATAATGAGCCCTACAAAGACAATGTTATTACACGCTTTGTCAGCTGGAACCAAAACACATTCCTCATCATGAAAAGTGAAGATAACGAACAGTGATCAATCTAATGTAAGGTAATTGTTAAATCAATTCTGCTTTACTAAACACAGAAGGATAGACGGTACACACTTGTATATAAATGATTCTATTAATAATATTGCATAGCTGTGCTATCTTGATCCATACAATATAATGTATGGCTATGTCAATGTCTTAAAATGCACATGAATAAATAAAAACTTCGTGCTTGAGTATGAAAAATTAAATTGAAGATTATGAAGAATGACCTATAAAATACAAAATTAAGAGTAGGGCAAACAAGGATCCCTGGACACACCACAGACTGGATCAGGTGCCTAGAAGAGTATCTCCTGTTGACCAGTCACATCCGCCTCTATATTTTGATATTGATATCTATTTTGTTCGATAAAATGGACATAGCTGAAATGTAATGAACATCTCGGTCTCCGACCAAAAAAAAAACAACAAAAAAACCCCACTCTTGTATTATAACATATATTACTACTTTTATCTTAAAAATCCAATTACTTATTACAATATTCAGATAAGGCACATTCATGTTTTAAAATAACAATACGTACCGTTATCTTGTACAATCTTGAGTATATAAAGAAGGATATCATTGGAGCATGAATAATGGATCTTTTTATTTTCTTGACTTCATTAACTCCTAGGCCTATCTGCGACTTATACACACATTGTGGGATTTCGGTGACTTAAAAAAATCTCGTGTATTGAAAGTACAGCTTTACTTTGAATGTTATTACTGTAATCGGTGTAATGTTTGTGGCTAGACAGCGGTGTCGGTCAATCTAAAGACCGATGACGTTTACAAAATCATCGATTTCATTTAATTGTTTAATTTCAAAGAGACTTGATAATAGAGGAAGCAAGTTTAATAGAAAATCATACCGTGAACTGCGCAACACGATAGTTAAAAGGTAATGGAAACTTTCTACAATTTGTTACAATGAATAAGAGGTTGTTGTATATATGTAGCCCCGAAAGACCCGAGTCGCAAGTACTGGTCATTCATTTGCCAAGAGCGCAACGTTAGAGGTTATTCAAAGGTTCTTAAATCCCATGGTCCTGTGTGAAATACGGGTAGGCGTGATACAGAATCCCCATAGTCAGGCAAAAACTTGCAAAACTTCATCTAAAGCTGTATAAATGTTCTTATGTTTGATTTTTCATTTCATCTCTATGAAATGTGAAAATAACGAACATTGATTAATCTTATAATTTCCACAAAAAAGGGATACTTACTCCTCCTAGACTCCTATCATAAATACACTGAAATTCCTATGATAAGAAAGCTCTGGTTAGACACTTTATATGGATTTTATATTTTATTTCACTGGGAACTATGATTTGGGAATTAACATTTATTACTTGTAGATCCTGTTTGGGATTCATTGTTCAACAGCCGTAAGTTAGTGATTTGCTAATGTTACGATTTTCTATCAATTATTAATTGTAAATAAATCCTATTAATTGTTTAATTGCCTTTTGTTAGTAAATTCTGCTGCGCTATATTAAGGGTTTGTTCTGACCCATAACATACTTTATGTTTATACTTTAATAAATTTATATATCAGAAAACAATGGACATTGCGTTATCAAACTGAAAACATATCTTTATGAATTTCGAAGGATTTCCCCACAGGTCATTGACCAAATTGTAAAGAGCTAAAAATAAGTATGATCAGTTCTTGGTCCCCAATGTAACCTAATTACAGAAAATGTTCTTACAACAATAGTACTTTAACGTCGTTTGAAACGAGGTGATATTGATAATACACATAACTACCATCTAAAGGCCGCTAATGGACGCGATCAAACTGCACTGATTGTATGACGTTCTGATCACATGCACATTCTTCAGTATCGATATTGATTTCGGAAATGCTGGAAATCTTTAAATCAGTGAATAAACATCCCATGCAATGTACTATTAAACATCTACATTGTATTCTATATAATCACGTAGCATCTTTTCTTTCATAATATGTAATAAATATACGCCAATAATGTCTCCTGGGATACCTTATATACGTCAGTGATATCTTGTAGGATACCTTATATTCGTCAGTAATATCTTGTAGGATACCTTATATTCGTCAGTAATATCTTGTAGGATACTTTATATACGTCAGTGATATCTTGTAGGATACCTTATATACGTCAGTGATATCTTGTAGGATACCTTATATTCGTCAGTAATATCTTGTAGGATACCTTATATCCGTCCGTGATATCTTGTAGGATACCTTATATACGTCAGTGATATCTTGTAGGATACCTTATATACGTCAGTGATATCTTGTAGGATACCTTACATACATCAGTAATATCTTGTATGATACCTTACATACGTCATTGATATCTTGTAGGATACCTTATATACGGCAGTGATATCTTATGGGATACCTTATATACGTCAGTGATATCTTGTAGGATACCTTATATACGTCAGTGATATCTTGTAGGATACCTTATATACGTCCGTGATATCTTGTAGGATACCTTATAAACGTCAGTGATATCTTGTAGGATACCTTATATACGTCAGTGATATCTTGTAGGATACCTTATATACGTCAGAATTATCTCCTAGGATACATTATATACGTCAGTGATATCTTGTAGGATACCTTATAGACGTCAGTGATATCTTGTAGGATACCTTATATACGTCCGTGATATCTTGTAGGATACCTTATATACGTCCGTGATATCTTGTAGGATACCTTATATACGTCAGTAATATCTTGTAGGATGCCTTATATACGTCAGTAATATCTTGTAGGATACCTTATATACGTCAGTGATATCTTGTAGGATACCTTATATACGTCCGTGATATCTTGTAGGATACCTTATATACGTCCGTGATATCTTGTAGGATACCTTATATACGTCAGTAATATCTTGTAGGATGCCTTATATACGTCAGTAATATCTTGTAGGATACCTTATATAGGTCAGTAATATCTTGTAGGATACCTTATATACGTCAGTGATATCTTGTAGGATACCTTATATACGTCAGTAATATCTCGTAGGACACCTTATATACGTCAGTGATGACTCGTAGGATACCTTATATAGGTCAGTGATATCTTGTAGGATACCTTATATACGTCAGTGATATCTTGTAGGATACCTTATATAGGGCAGTAATATCTTGTAGGATATCTTATATACGTCAGTGATATCTTGTAGGATACCTTATATAGGGCAGTAATATCTTGTAGGATATCATATATACGTCAGTGATATCTTGTAGGATACCTTATATACGTCAGTAATATCTCGTAGGACACCTTATATACGTCAGAATTATCTCCTAGGATACCTTATATACGTCAGTAATATCTCGTAGGATACCTTATATACGGCAGTGATATCTTGTAGGATACCTTATATACATCAGTGATATCTTGTAGGATACCTTATATAGGGCAGTAATATCTTGTAGGATACCTTATATAGGTCAGTGATATCTTGTAGGACACCTTATATACGTCAGTGATATCTTGTAGGATACCATACATACGTCAGTAATATCTTGTAGGATACCTTATATAGGGCAGTAATATATTGTAGGATACCTTATATAGGGCAGTAATATATTGTAGGATATCTTTTATAGGGCAGTAATATCTTGTAGGATACCTTATATATGTCAGTGATATCTTGTAGGATACCTTATATAGGGCAGTAATATCTTGTAGGATATCTTATATACGTCAGTAATATCTTGTAGGATACCGTATATACGTCAGTAATATATTGTAGGATACCTTATATAGGTCAGTAATATCTTGTAGGATACCTTATATACGTCAGTGATATCTTGTAGGATACCTTATATACGTCAGTAATATCTTGTAGGATACCTTATATACGTCAGTGATATCTTGTAGGATACCTTATATAGGGCAGTAATATCTTGTAGGATATCTTATATACGTCAGTGATATCTTGTAGGATACCTTATATAGGGCAGTAATATCTTGTAGGATATCTTATATACGTCAGTGATATCTTGTAGGATACCTTATATACGTCAGTAATATCTTGTAGGATACCTTATATACGTCAGAATTATCTCCTAGGATACCTTATATACGTCAGTAATATCTCGTAGTATACCTTATATACGGCAGTGATATCTTGTAGGATACCTTATATACATCAGTGATATCTTGTAGGATACCTTATATACGTCAGTGATATCTTGTAGGATACCTTATATAGGGCAGTAATATCTTGTAGGATACCTTATATACGTCAGTGATATCTTGTAGGATACCTTATATAGGGCAGTAATATCTTGTAGGATACCTTATATAGGGCAGTAATATCTCGTAGGATACCTTATGTAGGTCAGTAATATCTTGTAGGATACCTTATATAGGTCAGTGATATCTTGTAGGATACCTTATATACGTCAGTGATATCTTGTAGGATACCATACATACGTCAGTAATATCTTGTAGGATACCTTATATATGGCAGTAATATATTGTAGGATACCTTATATAGGGCAGTAATATATTGTAGGATATCTTTTATAGGGCAGTAATATCTTGTAGGATACCTTATATACGTCAGTGATTTCTTGTAGGATACCTTATATAGGGCAGTAATATCTTGTAGGATATCTTATATACGTCAGTAATATCTTGTAGGATACCGTATATACGTCAGTAATATATTGTAGGATACCTTATGTAGGTCAGTAATATCTTGTAGGATACCTTATATACGTCAGTGATATCTTGTAGGATACCTTATATACGTCAGTAATATCTTGTAGGATACCTTATATACGTCAGTGATATCTTGTAGGATACCTTATATACGTCAGTAATATCTCGTAGGATACCTTATATACGTCAGTGATATCTCGTAGGACACCTTATATACGAAGCCTGTCATCATTATATAATTTGTTTCACAAAAATGACGGAAACATTGCTGAATCGGGTTGTGTAAAATTAAATTGATTATGTTTGATACCTACCATTTCAATCTGAAATTATTCTGTTGAAGTGCAAATCAGTTTTTCAATTCTGATCGTTGTATAGAAACGCTAAATGTAGTAAGGAAATAAAATGCATGGTATCGTTACTGTATTTTAAAAATTTACTTGTTTGCTTTTCATGTATTTTCGGTATGAGTTTGGTTCAGTAGTAAACAAACAATGGACATAATCCATATTTTATTTACACCCCTTCTGGTGTACGTCGTACCACAATACGTATATAAGTTGTCCTTCACACCATTTAATATTTTCGTGAGGAGCAAAGACCATTTGATGGATCTAGCAATGTATCTATCTTTGTAGGTGTTTTTGTAAAGTTTAAGAATTCAGTATAGGTAACTCATATTCATTCAATCTGTTAATCATAGGTTGCAAATAATTTCCAGGTTACATATATTATATTAAATTGACAAATGTATGTTGATGGTGGGGTTTTTCTGTGGTAAGGAATATTAAAGGTAAGTGGCTTGCATCAGGTGGTCTACAAAACCTCGTTTTTAATTAACATTTCCAGGAAGAGACAATCTATGAAGAAATGTCTGTAAAATAATCTGCAAGACCTGTATTTGTGATCAGTGACATATTATTCTCTGCTGAGAAATGTCATCAAGAACAGGGGATTAATTGACAATGAGATTTCTAAAGGATAAAAAAAAATCTGTAGGGATAGACTGGGAATGTTTTGAGTCAACTCCTTGGCTTCGGTCTCTTCTCTTCACTACCACCCTCATACACAACTGAATATAGTTTGACTGGGAGTGTGTGTTAATTGTTTGTGTTTGCCCAACTCTCTATTTTGCATTGCTTATAGGAGTTATATGATTGATTAATGTTCGTTATCTTCACCTTTCATCATTAATGCAAGGTGAAGATAACGAACAGTGATCAATCTCATAACTCCTACAAGCAATACAAAATAGATAGTTGGGCAAACACAGACCCCTGGACACACCAGAGGTGGGATCAGGTGCCTAGGAGGAGTAAGCATCCCCTGTTGATATGAACATAAAATTCTTAATAATGTCATTGAAACAGATATTGTTTGTGAAAATAGTTTAGATTCAAGCATGAATAACAGTTTTGCAACTGAATACAGTTGGGAGAAAATAAAACTTTGTGGATATGAAATCAGAAACTGTATGATTTTCATTGAATTTAAGATTGCTAATAAAGTTTTGTATGATGTATTGAAATTTTAGCCAAACAATAATGTTGAAAGACTTATGAAGTCTATCGATATGATATTTTTAATCGTATATGAATAGAAGGAAAGGGAGGGTAGGAGAATAAGGAATTCGTATTACTTGGTGTATTGAATTCAAATTCCGTGAAAATAAATGATATGGCGATTCTTGTAGTAATATTCTAACAGAAATATATCTGAAATGAACTAACGAATTCCATATTTGCCTTGTGTAAATAAATAAAGAACGAGCTAACATCTTTTACAGCGTAGTAGTACATTTATGCGGAAATAATACATGTAAACAAGAGGAAGGAAGAGGTGATCAAGATATTTGAAAACTTTAGGAGATTAATTTTTATCGATACCTGCTATAATTTGTGTCTGGGCTGTAACAATTTTGTCTGTTGTGGTAGGTTATTGATATATATCACGATAATATAAACAGCTGTGAAGGAGAAACTTTAAACGCACTGTACCACAACATATGCCAGATGTGGTGTAAATCAAATGTGGATTCCAAAACATCCTGAAGAATTTTTAGTGAATTTGAAATTGCAGAATTTTCTCAAATCAACAAAACCAAAGCCTACAATGTATGACTTTTCAACAATTTAAACGACCATTCTTTAGGAAAAATTAACGAGTAGACTTTTTGACATGATAGACAGTCGCTTCTTCAGCAGAGATGGAAAAAAGGAAATATTCATACATAGTGATCAGTCAACCAAAAATTGCTTTGTTAAACACCACTCTGATAAAAAAATACGCTGGAGTTCCTCATTGACAATATCTTCGTAGTCTTATGATTATGAAGCAGAATGCATTCAAAAACGTCTACATGAGAAGAAAAAATATCTTACTGTGGCTTTTAACTCGATGTTTAGATATTTCGACGACGTTTTATCTATTAACAATAATTATTTTCATTCATAAGTAGATTCGATATATTCATGTGGACTTGAAATAAAAGATACCACAGATTCCTCCACAACTGCTTCATACTTAGAAAATAGATATGAACTGGATGATGTCAGCTTCTTCATCGTCAACTTCTCATATCTATGTTGCAATATTTCATTATCACCCGCATATGGTGTTTATATATCTCAACTGATTTGTTACGCAAGGCCATTCTTGGCTTAGTATTAATATCTGTATTAAAACCTAACATAGAAATTGGAACATAAGTACATTTAAGACAGGTTCATTTAGGGTTAAAATTATTTGGTGGGTTAACTTAATCCGATACAATTCAGACTCTGGTTAGCGTCGAATTATCAGCAAAAATGAAATATAAACAGTAAAAAATGAAATATAAACAGTAAAAAATGAAATATAAAACTTGTACTACTTATGTACTTTTCCCCATCATAACAAAGCAATATTAGCTGTCGTCTTGGTGTCGAAAGTTTTGGTTTTAAAATTGTGATTGACATTTGTTCTATTTCAATGTCAATAATAATGACAATAGAAAAGCATATTAACTATTTTTATTGATATCTGTGTGAGAATATCTACTCAGAGGCAAAATTACAATGTATTCCCGTTCAAATATATTCAATAGAGCCGAAGCTATATCCATTTTACCCTGTGTTAGCAAAATTTTAGAAAGGCATGTTTTTAATTCATTTTATGAGTATTTGTCAGTAAATTCTCTAATTACAGATTGTCAGTCTGGTTTTAGGCCAGAACACTCATGTGAAAGTACTCTTATTTCTCTAGTAAATAAATCACTTAAAAATATTGATGAAGGTAAACTTACTGGTGTACTTTTTATAGACTTACGGAAAGCATTTGACACTATAAATCACAAGGTTTTAGTACACAAACTCAAGTCATTTGGCATATGCAATGATACTTTTGAATGGTTTAAATCATATCTAACAAATCGTACACAGAGAGTTATTTGGAAAGGCAATTTATCGGATGAAAAAAATGTAACCATTGGAGCTCCGCAAGGCTCTATTTTAGGTCCATTGTTTTTTTATCCTGTATATTAATGACTATCCACAAGCACTGAAACATTCTCATGTAAATATGTATGCAGATGATACTTCACAAGATGTAACAGATAAGTCAGTGGAAAATATTGAGTCAAAGATGTGTGAAGATCTTCAGCGCAGTATAATGTGGATTACGGAAAATAAATTAAGCTTAAACCTGTCTAAAACTCAATGTATGCTTATTGGATCGGCACAAAAATTATCAAAGAATCGAAAATTAAATTTAGTGATAAATAACCATGTCATAGAATATGTTCAGGAGTCAAAATTACTTGGTATTATTATTGATGAAACTTTGTCCTGGAAAAGTCATATAGAATCACTTATGAACAAGATTTCCAAGAGAATTGGCATTTTAAGAAGAATAAGATATTTTATGTCAAACGATGCGCTGCTGAAGATTTTTAATACTATGATTTTTCCACATTTTACATATTGTTGTACTATATGGAGCAATCCAAGAAATGCTGAAAATGTGAATAAGCTTTTTATATTGCAAAAACGAGCTGCAAGGGTAATTCTTAACATCAGAAATTTTGAAACACCATCTAATGTCATGTTTACAGAACTTAACTGGTTGCCTCTATCAGATTACTTTGTCTATAGAAAAGTCATTTTAGTGTATAAAGTTTTACATGGTTTAATGCCAGATTATTTAAATGTTTTTAAATATGTATCAGAAGTCAGTCAGAGGCAAACTAGAAATTCTTATTCAAATATATTGTATATACCCAGGGCAAAAACAGAATATTATAGAAGATCTTTCACCATTTCAGGGAGCACAGTGTGGAATGCCTTGAGTCAAAATATAAGAAACTCAACGAGTGTTGCGTGTTTTAAGAGAAATTATCTTAGAGATTATCACCATACTTTTTAAGCTTCATTTTGTATTCTATTTATCTTACATTCATAATTATTTCTTAAGTTTATATGTATTCTACTTCTTTTAATCTGTGTTTATTTTACTAATATCTGTCTGTATGTATGTTATATGCAGGACCATATTGAAAACTAGCGTTATCGCTATTTATGTCATCCTGGATAAATAAAGGCTTTATTATTATTATTATAAACCTTTATTTTGATAAAATTTTAAACATGCATTATGTACTTTTAATTCTATTAATGATTTTGATTGAAATCAAATACTAAACAATCGTAAAAAGCACATTTTGCAACAAATCTACAAAAGAAATTGTTACATTTAGAGCTGATATTGCTTTAAAATCAGGAAAGTTGACGCTGCATAAAATTAGGAAAAGAAAAATTATGGACTAAACCCCAATCGAATTTGAGTTTACGTGTAATCAAAGAAAAAGTGCCCAAACTTATCTATGAATTGCACTTTTCGCATTATAGGGAAGTCAGTTTGTGATAATTCGGAAACACACAGCTGGTGTGTCCAGGGGTCCGTGTTTGCCCAACTATATGTAAAACTTATACGGTACCAATTTTGATGCACCAGATGCGCATTTCGACAAATAATGTCTCTTCAGTGATGCTCAACCGAAATGTTTGAAATCCGAAATAACTATGAAGTTTTAGATCTAAATCTAGCCAAAACAGCGTACCAAACAAGTGGAGCCAAATTCGTCCAAGGATAAGAGCTATGCATGAGGGAGATAATCCTTAATTTTGAAATGAATTTCTAAATTTTATAACAGCAATTAAATATACATCCGTATTTTCAAGCTAGTAACGAAGTACTTAGCTACTGGGCTGTAGAGACCCTCGGGGACTAACAGTCCACCATCAGAGGCCTCGACCCAGGGGTCATAATGTAAAACTTATACGGTACCAATTTTGATGCACCAGATGCGCATTTCGACAAATAATGTCTCTTCAGTGATGCTCAACCGAAATGTTTGAAATCCGAAATAACTATGAAGTTTTAGATCTAAATATAGCCAAAACAGTATTGCTTGTAGGAGTTATGAGATTGATCACTGTTCGTTATCTTCACCTTGCACAAGTCTACCGTCAGGAACTTCTTTTCTTTATCTGAAATCAATGTAATAATAAACACCTGTAATATTCCGATCCCAGTAAAACGAATAACAATAAAATTGATAATTACAATGACATTATCCGCTTCCAACATGACTAAAAATAATAAAAGAATGAGGAATAACAACAAAAATGATAATTACAATGATAATCTTTATTTTTAACATACAACATACATGTATATTCTAACTATATACCGACTGCATGTACCGGTATGTTAGCGCTAGGCGTCTTTTTAGAAATGCTTGGATCGTATGTATCAACCGGTAAGTAACTTGAAGGTAATTCATTTTAATCGACAAAACTCGGGATTCCTTCCAGCATGCACTTTTAACTTTGTAATGTAGTTGAATATCAACAAATGGATGCCATGATTGCAAAGCTGAACAATGAAACTAAGTCTAGTGATGAATTTTGTATAGGTTCATATTTAACGAGAGATGAACGTAAAATATCCCTTAGTCGGATAAATGTAACAGACACTCACATATTCATTCTAAACACAGACAACACTAGCGCGAGATCTGAAATTTCATATCCGTCCCTAACTTCATTCTAAACACTAGTGCAAAATCTGAAATTTCATATCCGTCCCTAAATTCATTCTAAACACTAGCGCGAAATCTGAAATTTCATATCCGTCCTTAAATTCATTCTAAACACTAGTGCAAAATCTGAAATTTCATATCCGTCCCTAAATTCATTCTAGGCATAGACAACACTAGAACAAAATCTGAAATTTCATATCCGTCTATAAATTCAATCTAAACACTAGTGCAAAATCTGAAATTTAATATCGGTCTCTAAATTCAATCTAAACACTAGTGCAAAATCTTAATTTTCACATCCGTCCCTAAAAAGAGTATAACATATTTTAATTTATCTATCTCATCTTTTACAGTTTCTTTCGGATCATCTGTAATCAGTATCGTATTTTATTACCCACTTGATATTTAAAATCATCAATGTTATGAATACCAGTGCGCTTCGGTTGATACAAAATTTTATCACAGACAAGATTGACGTTTTTTTGTTGTTGTTCTTTTTAAGTTCTTCTTTAATCATAGTGAATGCAATCACAGATATATATATGTGTGTGTGTGCGTATGAATCAGTCATTTGGGAATAAAAACCCTGAACCGTTTGAGTGATTATGGATACCAACAGTCGCCATGGATCTGAATTGAATTTGGGGGAGATCACTAGATGCTGAGGAAAATAGCAGACTCGATTGTTTTACTCCAAATTCGAATAGGTGTTGCTGATACTGAAAACAAGTCTTTAAAGTTAAGGTAAGTTAAATTTACATTCTATTAATCTTGCTGTTTTGTAAAATGTTCCGCGTACAATTTATTTTGTATTGCTTATAGGAGTTATGAGAATGATCACTGTTTGTTATCTTCATCTTTCATTATCAAGAAAGATGGCTCACGGCGAAGTTGACCGGTCAACAGGGGATGCTTAATCCTGCTAAGCACCTTATTTTACCTCTGGTGGGTCCAGGGATCCATGTTTGATATTCTCTTAGTTTTGTACCCTTTACAAGATTTTATGAGAAAATTTTCTGATGGTTATCTTCACTTGTTCATGCATATAAAATAGAATCATCAAAGGGTTTACAGTGGTACATACAATTATCAAAGTTTTTACTGTTAAAAAAATTAATAAAGTTTTTACTCTCGTACATCACAGTTTGATGTTTATTTATTCATGTATTTACTCTAGCAATACAAAGTAAACGCTGCTAAACCTTTCATTGATATGAATTACCATGTATGCATCATTTCAATTAATCTCTTCAGTGTTAAATGAAAGTATTAAATTTTTCCTATAGAAAATCAGAGAATTGATGATTTTACTACAATAAAAATCACAAGGGCAAAAGCGCTTACAGCAATGACAAATACCATTTAACACTTTAACCTACATTTTTCTTTATGTCATAATAGCATTACATGTGAGACAGGAATCCTTGAGATCACACTTTTAAAGATTTTATTTCATTTGTCTTGCATAACAAAAATTAAGAAGATACAATACAACAATTCAGAACAAATATATCGATATTGAACTCATCGTTCCACTAGAATCACAGTGAACACATTGTAAATAATAAATAAAATCTTATGCCGAGGTTTTCATATATTTACAAAGTCTGACATGTTTCATACCGATTGTTAGGCTGTTCTTGGCACACTGATTTTGACTATGGATAACTACGTTTACCTGATCAGGATATAGGGTTCACGGCGGGTGTGACCGGTCGACAGGGGATTCTTACTCCTCCTAGGCACCTGATCCCACCTCTGGTGTGTCCAGGGGTCGGTGTTTGCCCAACTCTCTATTTTGTATTGCTTATAGGGTTTATGAGATTGATCACTGTTCGTTATCTTCACCTTTCACTTTGGAAAAAACACATTGACTTGCAAACTTTACAGTGTTTAAATATAGACCATTTGATACATACTCCTCCCACATGCAATTGTTCTTCTTTCAACTGTAGTTCAACGGGACATTTCATTACTAGTGATGTCGATAGTTGAAAATGATGACCTGAAATCTGTTACATAAGGAATATGCACTGGTTTCAACTGACTAAGTTTGTAACAACATTCTCTTTGTTTGTAAGGCTCATTATTAAAACTGTATTTTTTAAATAAAAATTAAAAAAACCGCTCGGCTTTCATTCAATATCAATACTCTACTTTCAAAAGACGAAATTCTTCAAAATCGCGTTCCAATTCTAAACACTTTAAAGTAATTCCACCCTCCTGTGACGTCATCAGATTTTAAAAAATCAATGATTTATTTAGATTTGTGCATATTACCATCAATTTTATTAAAGTCTTTTCAAATGGTTATTGTAAAAAAATCTTGCCAAGCATAAGATATTTCAAAAGTCAAAGTTGTATGTAAATGATCAATAATATGTTTCAAAATATTGAATCCAAGGGCAACAACTCTGTTTTCATTGGATCCTTCATCAAGTTCATTTTGCGATAGATTTTCCTTATTTTCACAGAAATTTTGAATAGTTTTGTAAAGAAACAGCTTCATGATATCATTATGAATACTACTATGAAAGGTGAAGATAACGAACAGTGATCAAGCTCATAACTCCTATAAAGGTGAAGGTAACGAACAGTGACCAATCTCATAACTTCTATAAAGGTGAAGATAACGAACAGTGATCAAGCTCATAACTCTTATAAAGGTGAAGATAACAAACAGTGATCAATCTCACAACTCCTATAAAGGTGAAGAACTCCTATAAAGGTGAAGATAACAAACAGTGATCAATCTCATAACTCCTATAAAGGTGAAGATAACGAACAATGATCAATCTCATAACTCCTATAAAGGTGAAGATAACAAACAATGATCAATCTCATAACTCCTATAAAGGTGAAGATAACGAACAGTGATCAAACTCATAACTCCTATAAAGGTGAAGATAACGAACAGTGATCAATCTCATAACTCCTATAAAGGTGAAGATAACGAACAGCGATCAATCTCATAACTCCTATAAAGGTGAAGATAACGAACAGTGAGCAAGCTCATAACTCCTATAAAGGTGAAGATAACGAACAGTGATCAATCTCATAACTCCTATAAAGGTGAAAATAACGAACAGTGATCAATCTCATAACTCCTATATCATTTTAACCAGCTGTTGTGATATTGTGATAGTGCTGTTGAAGAAAAATTGCAATTTTCTGACGTTGATATATGATTTTGTATATGTATGTCTCTCATCTTAAAAAGTGTGATGACCTATACACTGTTTTGATAATTTAGCAGCTTTCACTCTTATAAATTGAAAAATAAACATTTTAAACTTTTATCAGATACAGAGAACCTCGGTCTTTCAATTGGCGACAAAACTTCATTTCTATTATGAATTTTGTCAAAGATTATGACAGACGATGGGCTAAATACGAAAAAGAAGAACTTGATACATTTTCAGAATCGATTAAAAGTATAAGAGGAAAGTTAAATCCCTTTGGCACGCTGTTTTTGGCTAGATTTAGCTCTAAAACGTCATAGTTATTTCGGATTTCAAACATTTCGGTTGAGCATCACTGAAGAGACATTATTTGTCGAAATGCGCATCTGGTGCATCAAAATTGGTACCGTATAAGTTTTACATTAGACATATTAAAACAAAAGTACGTATCATCTATCCTTCTGTGTCTAGTAAACCAGAAGTGGTAAAAGAATTAGATAGGTTGCACTAGGAATGCGTTTTGGTTCCAGCAAAGTTTGTAACAACATTGTCTTTGTAAGGCTCATTATTACAACTGTATCTTAAATGAAATTCGCATTAATTCCACTTTTGGTAATCATACTTTTACTTCAACTGCTCTTTCAAAAGATAAAATTCTTCAAACCCATGCTTCAGTTTTAGACACATTCAATATTCCAGTCATTGGGTCGGATGAATATGAGTTACCGTGCCTATATTGGATTCCTAAATTTCATAAATACTCTAACAGACAAAGCTACATTGCTGGATCCAGAAAGTGTTCTACCAAGCCATATCTTTGCTCCTTACGAAAATATTAGCAGCTATGAATGAGAAACTTCAAATGTACTGTGCGACTATATGCATTTATGCCAGAGGTGATGTAAATCAAATGTGGATTCTGAAAAATGCTAAAGAGTTTTTAGTGAACTTGAAATCGCAAAACTTTTCTCAAAACAACAACATCAAAACGTATGACTTTTCAACGCTTTACACGACCATTCTTCACGATAAATTAAAGACCATACCTATGATCAAATCCAAACTTCACAAAAAGTCAGATACATTGGTGGATTCAGTAAATGTTCTACCAAAGCCCTATCGTTACTCTTCACAAAAATATATGTTGCTGTGAAGGAGAAACTTCAGACATATTGTGCCACAATATATGCAAGAAGTGATGTAAATCAAATGTGGAATCTCAAAATTTCATGGAACATTTATTAATAATTTGAAATTATAAAACATTTGCAAAATTAACAGCATGAAAGGCGAAGATAACGAACAGTGACCAATCTCATAACTTCTATAAGCAATGCCAAATAAAGAGTTGGGCAAACACGGACACCTGGATATACCAGAGTTGGGATCAGGTGCCTAGGAGATGAAAGCATCCCCTGTCACCCGGTCACACCCGCCGTGGGCTCTATATCTTGATCAGGTAAACGGAGTTATCCATAGCCAAACTCAGTGTGCCAAGAACGGCCTAACAATCAGCATGAAACTCGTCAGACAGCATTTGACCCAATGATAGATTGTATTGGCAAACTAGATCGTTATAAAGACCATAGAATTTGCGAAATGCTGATTCTAAAAGAGACCATTGGAACCCCTGTAACATGAACTTGTTTGTCAGTAGCCTGCTTCGATTTAAAAAATGGTCATACACAGAAGAAGCTCTAGCGTATCGAATCAGTTGAGGGATGTAAACACCATTAGAAGGTGATAATGGAATATTGCTACATAAATATGGGAAGTTGACGATCAAATCCTACGACTTTTCAACACTTTACGGCAACATTTCTCACATTATATTAAAGACTTAAGTTCGTTTGACATCACAATCATTTCTTCATTACAAATGGAAGTCAGAAACTGATCTCCTTTATTAGCTGATTTGTTTAAGCGATTGTTATGGAATCTACTTTATTTATTTTGGATGTTAACAACAAACTAACAACTCAATATTATACGAAGAGGGTGACTTCAACAACTGAAGTGACCATATTGTCGATTTCCCATATTCATGTAGCAATATTCCATTATCACCTGCATATGGTGTTTATGTTTTTGAACTAATTTGATAAACGAGAATATGTTCTGTGTATGATCAATTTGAACACCCAAGCAAACTGCCGACAAATATGTTGATGCTAAATGAGTTTTAAAAGTCTCGTGTAAAGTCAGTAAATCTTGAGGCAAGGTGAATATAGCGAACAGTGATCAATCTCATAACTCCTAAAAGCAATACAAAATAGATAGTTGGGAAAACACGGACCCCTGGACATGCCAGAGGTGGGATCAGGTGTCTAAGATTTTTAAAAAGATTTTTTATCCTCTTTATTCCCACAAAAAGTTTGACATCATACTATAAAATCTACCCTGGCCCTACAGGATCATGACTTTTAATCACATAACATAGGGATGCATCACTTATATATGGTCTTGCTGTTTTGTTCTGGAAAAATCCATGCACTATGTGAAATTTATAGGAATGACTTCAGGTTTTCCCCTATTTATTTTTCAATAGTCCATAATGAAATGCACATGATATTTATGTTTCTCAACTGATTCGATACGCAAGAGCGTGTTCTGCTCAATTTTTAAATAAGGGGAGGCTATTGACAAACAAATTTATGTATCTGCGACTAAAGCAGGGGACATATTCTCGGCAGTTTGTCCAAAACCCCAATCTTGCTTATTACTTTTGAATGGTGACTGACTGGGCTCTTATATTTCTATTGTGCATTCCTTTTGATATGATCTTTCTTTCTGTACCAATGTTTTATTGTGTCTTCGTTGGGGTCATAATGTTTCAAAAACGCATCTTGGAATATGCGACGATCCCTGAAGGAAAGGGTGAATGGTTTCAAGGCTTAGAGTTTCTTCGTGATACGTCGCAATCCATTCAATATCCTTAAATAAGGTTCATGTACGTGCGGCATTTCCCAGTGAAATTTGCGCTTTCTGAGAAAAGAAATCTGACTAAAGATAAATGTTCAGATAAAGGTCCATTGTGTTAATTATTTATTGTAAAAGTTTTCCCAAATTCTATGGAGAAGAGACTGGGTCATTTGATATATGATGAATGTTACATCCGCCCTTTGATAAATGTCCATCGAATTACACTCGAGGTAATTTACTTGATATAATATCTGTGATATTTGAAGTTTTCTTCAGATTAAAGATTAAGGTAAATGTCTAGCAGTTCATGAACTTCAATGAACTGTCTGCAACGGTAGCATTCTTCTTACAATATAGGTTGTAATTAATCGTTTGAAACTAAAGAAATAACCTGAAATCATTTCATCGATTTATTGTATAGGGTATAATGCTAAAATTTCGTTAGTGAAATTAAAAAAGTTGATGTTCTCAAGTTTCTCATTGTGATTTGTCGGATTTATTTGAGATTGTATTAATGGAATATGTATTGATTAGTTCTGGATTTTCTGTGGCGGCCAACAATGAGCTTACATTGTTGACCAACATGGAAGTACTAGTATTATCCTTGATATTCTGTGGTGATCTCCGTATGAAGTCCTTTTCTGAAAAAAACCCTTAATATCCATAAAGAATATTACTATAAGATCAAAGATTCATTGCTATTTCAAACTGCCTTGGTAGTTCATTTAGTATGACAGTCGCTTCAGGTGCTGAAAATCTGGGCCTCATCCCAGAGCTGCAGTAATATCTTTGCAAAGCCTCCGGTATTAGAAGCGAAAGAGGCGAATTTTCTGTATGAAATATTAAAACTGAAGTGTCACGATAAAGATCTTCATTGTTTAATGGTCTTAAGCGACTAGCATAGGTCTAAATTTAAAATGACACTCCAAATTACCAAGAACAGTTTCAAATACAATAGCTTTCGGCATCGTGACGTATTTATAAAATTTGAGAAGAGACATGGGATATGCATAGTTTCCTCGTATTAAATAACAAACTTGAAATCGCAAATCTTTTCACAAATTAACATCTTCTGACAAACCGGTTGATGGTGCAGGGGTTCCAACAGTCTCGTTTAAAGTCAACATTTCGCAAATGCTATGGTCTTTGACGATAAGCAGAACAAGCTTCTGCTTATGGACTTTTCAACACTTTACACGACCATTCCTCACAATAAATCAAAGACTAGACTTTCTGAAATCATAGACAGTTGCTTCTTCAACAAAAATGGAAAACGCAAATATTCCTTTTTAGTGATCAGTCGGCCAAAAAAAATAACATTATTAAAGCCACTCTGATTCAACGCACAAGTACTCTGAAATTGAAATAAAAAATATGCTGGAGTTCCTCATTCACAATATCTTCGTGGTGTTTGGTGATCCGGTCTTCCAACAGTCTTATGGAATCCCAATGGGCACGAATCGTGCTGCTTTGTTAGCTGACCTGTTTTTATATTCCTATGAAGCAAAATTTATTCAAAAATTTCTACTTGAAAAAAATATATTGCTGTGGCCTTCAATTCGACATTTAGATATATCGACGACGTATTATCTATTTACTATGATACTTCTCATTCATATACCGATTCGATACATCCCAGTGAACTCGAAATGACCGACACCACAGAGTCGTTCACATCTGATTCATACTTAGATTTTTTATTGAAAGTAGATATTAACGGCAAACTAACAACTCAACTTTATGACAAACGGGATGATTCCAGCTCCTTCATCGTCAACTTCCCATATCTATATAACAATATTAGATTATCACCTGCATATGTTGTTTATATCTCTCAAATGATTCAATACGTAAGAGCTTGTTCTGCTTATGGTCAGTTTTTGAATCGATGCAGGATACTGACAAACAAGTAAGTGGTGCAGGGGTTCCAACAGTCTTGCTTAAAATCAGCATTTCGCAAATGCTATGGTCTTTATAACGATCTAGTTTGCCAATACAACCTATGATTGGTTCATTTGCTGTCTGACGTGTTTCATACCGATTGTTTGGCCGTTCTTGGCACACTAATTTTGACCATGGATAACTCCGTTTACCTGATCAAGATATAGGGTTCACGGCGGATGTGACCGGCCGACAGGGGATGCTTACTCCTCCTAGGCACCTGATCCCACCTCTGGTATATTCAGGGGTCCGTGTTTGTCGAACTCTCTATTTCGTAGGAGTTATGAGATTGTTCACTATTTATTATCTTTACCTTTCGGTAAGCTATATTAGAATCTCACATGATTAGTAAATATCGTAAAATTGATGGATTTCCAGGTAGCGCAAAGGTAGCGCTCTCGCTTCTCACCGCTGCGACCTGAGTGCGATCCCCGTTATCAGCAGTGATTGTATATGAGCGGGTATGACAATCGCACGTTCGGACACGTGGGTTTCCTCCGAGTACTCCAGTTTCCTCTCACATAAATGACCCCCTAGTGGAAACATTCGTGCATCAAAGGACCCAATTGGAAATAAGTTTTTGAGGTATCATCGGTTATCCTAGGTATTTATGTATGTACGGTTGCATGTATGTACATGTCGAATAAACATTTATTTATTTATTTTAATTAAAAACCTACTTTCGTTTAGATAAACTACCCTGAAATAACAAAACTGAGAGTTAAAGTGGCGGACACGCTTCAAAGCTAGATAAATTTTTAATTACGATATTTAGCTTGTTCTGCGTATGATCAGTTTTTAAATGGAAGCAAGCCACTGACAAATAAGTTGATGGTACAGGGGTTTCAACAGTCTCGATTGAAGTCATCATTTCGCAAATTCTATGGTCGTTATAACATCTAGTTCGTCAATACAACCTCTCATTGGGTCAAATATTGTCTGACGTGTTTCATACCGATTATTAGGCCGTTCTTGGCACACTGATTCCGACTACGGATAATAATTTGATGACACAGATCCTGAAGGTAAGAATAAGTCGAAAAATGTTTTAAAGTTGAAACATTTGATCGAAATGAGGTTGTACACTACCTGACAATGTCCAAGTTAACAGGCCACTGTTCACAATGTAGCAATTTTCTGTTTGTCATTCATATAGTGCATTATCATGTTTTCGATTATTCCGTTTGACGAGAGAAAACAAAGCACATTCATAATTTTGCCCTTAAATTGTTCGACTAGACAAAAACTACCAAAATAAACACATTCGCAATACTGAGTTCAAAATTTTGAAATCATGAACGAGCGTTCATGTTTCCTTTAATCAACTATTCAGCATGACGGAATACAGTTGCATTCGTAAAATCATTATCTAATTTTCAATACGGAGAGAGATTATTTATAATACATAAGGAACATTTAATTTGGAACTCCTTTTGAATTAGCATTCTCGACGTTCGGATGCTTACTCTTCTCAGGCGCCTGATCCCACCTCTGGTATGGCCAGGAGTCAGGGTTTGTCCAACTCGTAATTTTGCATTCCTGATAAGAGTTATGAGATAGATCACTATTCGTTTTCTTCTTCTTTTCATCATGAATTTAATACGAATTTAGACAAGGAAGCTAGACATTCATATACCAATACAAACTGTAATAGGGTAAAATGTTGTCTGACATGATTCATACGAATTGAGGCCATTCTTACACAGTTGTTTTGGCTGCGGATCACTTGACCGAAATATAGGGCTTATGGGAGGTGGGGTCGCTCGAAAGGAGATGCTTACTCCTCCTGGACATCTGGTCTCAGGGTTCCATGTTTGTCCTTGAATTAATTTTGTATTCTTTATAGGAGTTATAACAACTAGATCTGGGACTGCTACAGTAGCCTAGCGGTTAGCGGGTTAACTTAAAAAATTCCGTCATGTTTTCATTCCCGGGGTTCACAATTGAAAGATCTTATGATAGAGAGATATTTGTCAATCAACCATTATAAAACCAATGTTTCCAACACTAGTTTTAGTGTGTCACATGCAAATGCTGTTCTCAAAATTCGGAGACTTTTGTGTTCCTATAAATATAAATATGAAACTTTTTGAATTTTGAATGTTGACAAGAAAAGTTGGTGAATTTAAGTTTTCAAGACGACATAAAACTAATTTTGACAAATATGAATTTAGTAGCTTAAAATTGCTGGGAACTATTACTAAAAAATAATTGATAGTCAATTAAAATAACAGCATCCTCTTATGATCTAAATCATAGCATATGTATGAATTCTATGGTCGCTATAACGATCTAGTTTGCTAATACAACATGAAAAGGGGTAAAATGCTGCGGGGAATGCTTAACCCTGGGCACCTGAACCCACCGTTGGTATGTCCATGGGTCCGTGTTTGCCCAACTCTCTATTTTGTATTGCTTATACATGTAGAAGTTATGAGATTTTGTTTTAGTTCTTACAAGTTAATTGTTATTTTGGATTTCCAATATTTCGGCTTGAGTATCACTGAAGAGACATTATTTGTAAAATGCGCATCTGGTGCATCAAAATTGGTACCGTATAAGTTTTACATTAAGACCCCTGGGTCGAGGCCTCTGCTGGTGGACTGTTAGTCTGGTGCATCAAAATTGATACCTTATAAGTTTTACATTGATCACTGTTCGTTATCTTCTCCTTTCACGAGGCCCTTTTCATTTGTGAGACTGTTTTCCAACTATGACATATATGAGAGGATCATAAGGGATGCAGAAGATAAGGTCACTGTTTATCAAGTGGGACAAAACATTATCTTATTGCCCATTAGGTCTATTCATTCTACGTTTCACGTTTGTTTTATTAACTCGAATGTTTACAAGAAGATTTTAAACACTTAATGACCTGTCTCTTAAGATATTAAACGCTGTGACTTGAGGATTTCTTGGATACCCGTGCAAGCAGACATAACGTACTAATGAGAGCTATTTTAGTTCCTTACAAGAATAATTACATGACAGCCATTCATGTTTTGTCGGTAATAAATCTTTTATGGCTCATTGTTTATAAATCTCGATATATATTGTGACACACAATCTGCCATTCAATTTAAAAGAAGCAAGTTAATATTATACAATCAATTACCCCTTATGATGTCAACATGTTGAAATAAGGACCCGAGGCTTGGTCCACGAGGGGACTCACGAGGTGACCTGATCCATGCAAGGCCACGTAGCGAGAAACGAAGAAAACACACTGTCTTATTTTTGCGGTATAAAGATTTATTGTGATCATTTTACAATACATACATTTGATTTTTAAAGCCTTAAAATCAAAGTAGGAGTAATGTTTTGTCAAATTTAACAAACACAGATCTGCTATGTAGTCACAACATATGAATAATCAAACTTGTAGTTTCTCCGGAATGTAGGAAGGCAAAGATAACGAACAGCGATCAATCTCACAACTCCTATGAAAAAAATTCCAGAATTGAATGGCCTTGTCCGGCAGCGACTATGAGTCAAGTACTTCTTGTCATCTTTAATACTTGTGCAATCAGTAAGATGCTATTAGTTAATATTAAGAATATTACCAATCTACGTCATATCTTACTTTAACCGTTGATGTATAACTGAGAACTCGGAGGTACAATTGTATGTTTTATCTAATCTTTTTTTTTTGTTTGGGTAAAATGTTGGCCTCAGGCGTGAATCGTAATTACCATCATTACTAGTAAAACTATTCACGTATTTGAGTATCCGGAAATCCTGCTCTAAGAACACCACCTTCATGGGAATCTACTTCCGTAAACACTAGCTGTCGTTGAGAACATTTTTTATCAATACGATATGAACAAAATGTGAATGGGTATGTCTTCACTGGTCCGTGATATTTGTTTTTACCTTAATATTAAAATCGTGATCATTCGTAACGGACTTGAAAGTTTGTAAAGTGCTCGGGGTATATGTAGCTTGTAACTTTAACGTTCAACAATTCAGCTTATAGGTGCCGAAAAGTCAATTGCGTGTAATTACATACATATATACCGATAGGGAGTTGGATCCATGCCATCTCTGAATTGAAGCTTAACACAATGACTACTTTTACTATTTATCTATTCAAATTCATTCAATGGCATTACGAATTATACAAAAACAAACAACTGGTCTGTAGATAAACAAGATCATGTCCAGAGGCAGGCAGCACTCTCTCATGACGGTTTATTGTGGTATCCGGATAGGATTTTCCGCAAAATTACAAAATCGTAACTGTTAGGGAAAAACGGGGTATCAAGCATAAAATGAATGTGAAAGAGTTCATAAAACACTTTATACAACAATTCATATGTTGATACAACACTTCATAAGGCAATTCATAACAAGCTCTGCGATCTTCTTATCCATACCCTTCAATATCTATTGTAGCTCATGTATTTTTGAATATACACAATTGACCTGCTATTTAGTTTAATTTAATTCATTTGCTCAAACAATGTACATGAGGTGCAATAAATATTGAAAAGTAAGACTGCAATAAAACACGGTTACAACGAACACGACTATAATAAATTAACGCTTACAGCGATATGATTTTCGTTCCCTGTAGTTAAAAAAAAACCATTTTATGAACTTATTTAATATAACGAATAACTTTTATTAGGAATCATCAGCTCTTCGATATAAGCGTCTCTTTTTAAAATTGTAATGAGATACAAGATCAGAAGTAAAACAACAATATAGGGCATACGTGAATAGACAATTTGTTTGGGATAAACTAACAAATATAAACGATATACGATTCTTCGCCATTACTCTATCTTGAATTCCCTTTACCCTAGGATACTTTGTGGCAGATAGGATTGAAATTGTTGTCATGGTACTAGAAGTGAAGTCAAAAGTATATCAAGGAAATATGCAGAAGGAATTATCTAATGAATAGCTTACGGTAAATCTGGTAAATATAATTGCTGTAGGCGATTATATAGTGCTGGGGGTCGCTTCGTAACCGGGAGATTTTGAGTACTATCCCCGGTACCTGAGCCGATGTTTAAGCTAGGTAGTGACTGTTCCGTTTGGGATCTTTTGGATGAGACCTTAACAAACGATAGACGTTTAGTATTGATATGATGAAGAAACCTTAACTCTACGGTCGTAAGCACCCACCATATATCAAAATCCGCGGGACCTGACCTACAGCTGGTCACGTTCTTTAATCAATGTTTTTAGAATGAAGTGTTTTTAAAACAATATTGCACGTTGCTGAATTTTCAAAAACACTTTACAGAAACAGACAATCTAAACCCAGATATGGACGTTTTAATAGTTAGTTTGACCCAATTCTGCATGAATAACTCTTTCCGACATTGAAGATTTACTGTAATAATTTAGTCTGTCATCTTACCCTTGAGTGCTGCTTATATCCTTCCTGTACCCCATAATTCTCTATAATTCTCATGTCATATCTTATAGACATACACATTTCAAATTAAACATTTTTGTATCAGAAGAGATTTATTACTCTAATAGGAATGTTTTGATAAACGTGACATGCAATGGTCTACCGAACGCTTTCATTTCTTTTGCGAATGGTCTTTGAATTTGTTCATTGTTTATGCAACCATCGATGTAGGGGAATGGTTAGGAGCAAATAAGCTTATTTTGCTATCGTATTAATACATGGTGATATTAGTAAAGACACTTAAGAGTTCATGTAAGTTGCAAAAAACATGCAAGGATTTGAGAATTCGGAAACCACTCAGTCAAACGGCAAATTAATTGATATCGATCATTTGATTTTGAGTATTGCAGATTTTTAAGAATGTTACCTTTGTGTGGACAATTATGTTTATATCAGTACTTGCCTGTTCACATCTAACACTTAGAAAACCCCACCAAAAATGAGCGAATTATTTATTCAATGGCATTAAATAAAGTCCCGTAGAGATTCAGGTTATAATAGGTCCTCACTACTCCTTGTTTGTCGTGAGAGGCGACTAAATCGGGGGTCTTTCGGATGGGGCCGAAAATATGCCCTGTGTCACAGCAGGTGTGGCACGGTAAATATCCTTCCCTGCTGTGAGGACGTAAGCCCCGAATATAGGCCTAACTTTTGCAGCGCTTCATCGGACGTGATGATGTCTCCATATAAGTGAAAAATTCTCGAACGGGACGTTAAACAATATTTAACCCACTAACCAATAAAAGGGAAAGGTGTAGATAGCGAACATTGATCAATCCCATGATTCTTATAAGGAATACAATACCAAGACTAGGACCGACGGAGAGCACATTTCTGGTTCGTCCAGGTGACCATGTTTGTCTTTCTCTTAGTTATATATTTTTTTTCATGAGATTGACCATTGTGCATTATCTTCACTTATTCTTTTGTTTACCTTTGAAGCAAAAAGCAGGTCTTTCCATACATGTGCCTGTAATTGTGTTCCAGTATTCTTATTACTAATGACTAATGAACATTTGTGAAATCCAAGAAAAAGCCGATTGACCTTGTAACACGATCAATATATACAAATGAGCTCAAACCCTTTCTGTGGTTATATGTAAGTGACATTACATCTGAAATTGAATATTTCCACGTATACTGTTGTTTGGAATTTCAAAGTGACTGAAATTCTTAGAAAATGTGTACAGTGACCAAACTTAGTGAAAGGTGAAGATAACGAACAGTGATCAATCTCATCAATCCCATAAGCAATACAAAATAGAGAGTTGGGTAAACACGGACCCCTGCACACACCAGAGGTGCCTAGGAGGAGTAAGCATCCTCTGTCGACCGGTCACACTAGTACACTTGTGTGAGAAAAGGGCTGAAGTCAGAATAATCGTGCCTGATCTTTGGACTTTCATTCATGGGCCATGCGATTTGTAAGATACTTTCTGAAGAAATTAGACCCTGATCCCATCTCTGGTGTGTCCAAGGGTCCGTGTTTGCCCAACTCTTTATTTTGTACTCCTTATAGGAGTTATAAGATTGATCATTTTTCATTACCTTCACCTTTTATCATGCAAAACGTAAGCGCAGCATGAAGCTGATCATCATTGATTATATGCAAATTGAAGTTTACATGCAAGTTATACAGCAATTCTGAAGGCAAATTGCTAAGGTTAGTTCAATGTGCAAGCTAGATCTTCAGCAGGATGATGAAAATGTATTACGAGTATGTGGCAGAAACCATGCTAGAGATGGTCTCGCAGATAGACGTTTCAAAATTCATATCTTATAGGAGTTATGAGATGGATCCGTGTTCGTTATCTTCGCCTTTCATCTTCCAGTATTGCTATTGAAACATCATCATAAAACAATTAAGTACCAAGGACGCCAGACATTGCATTAAGATCAAAAGAATGCTAGATTGCGGAGGGAGGGGGACAAAAAACAAATAAAATTTATAGTGAACCCCTCTATACTGTCGAAATTTGAAATTCAGAAACTACCTGTCTTGGCTGACATCTATTGCAAACAATCACCATCCATTGCATACGTGGCTGTAGAGAACGAGAAGAGGAATTGTAAACTTGAGCAGCAGAGTGGTTTCTGTAAAACTAGTGGATGAGGTGTCATCAACCACATTCATAGATATCCTAACTAGTGGATGAGCAATCGTGACTACTCGGCTATTTCCGAAACCGCAAATGAACCTCGTATTGGATCGACGCCATCAGAGTTGGTTGTTACGTATACATAAACGTAACTATGACGTCACAGTAGTACGTTGCACTTTCAAATGTGAGCTTTCAAATGATTCTAAGATAATATACACATCTAAGGTATTGTACCACTATCAATTTCCACTTACATGTTTATGTATTAGAGTGAATAAGAAATTAATGGTACCAAAACCGAATATGTGGTGAAAATATAAATAACACATTTAGGGATTCGGTTCTGGCCTTTTAACCTCATCCACGGGCGCGCTTCCGGCTAAGAAATGCATCGATTTGATGCAATTCTTGCGCCGATCCACGTCCGAGTCTTCTTACCGGTTACGGAAAAGGACGAGTGCGTGATCCGATTGGTGGATGAGGTGTCATCAACCACATTCATAAATACCCTTAGACGATTTGTAGTAGACTTGCTCAAGTCTCTATGTTTAATAATCATTGCTCTCTTTAATACGTTTAATAATGCCAAACATAGAGACTTGTAAACCCTGCAAAATCACCGACCACAATACGGTCGGTAAAGGGATCATATTACAATGCTGCAGTGTGGTGCTGCAGAATCGCTGATAAGTTGACAGGTGATGTATGGCTATGGGGGTTTCCAAAATGTTACAAAGTTGAACAATTAAAACTTCTCTGAATTAAAATGAACACAGAAATATCTAATCTTCTAAAGCCATATCATAAGAATTAAATCAGTTATCTATAAGTGATTTAAATTTCAACCAGAAACTAATCTCTTAGATGTTCCATGTCCATAGGATTGCAACAGACTCCCTATTGTTCACTTATAGTTTGTCTTAAGTTTCAAAACACTTTCATTCACCTTATTGACTTTTCTTACACACTTAAGGCAAACTTTATTAGTATGGGTGTCTGTATTTATGTCAATGTGCAAGTAATATCTTTCAATTAACACAAAATATTCTGTCTTTGATGATCCTTGGAATAACTTTGCAAAATTCACCATTTTTTTGTACATTCTTTTCTGCTTTTCCAACTTATGCAATTAGTTTTTATACTGCATCAGTAAACTTAAAGAAGTCCTTCAAATGATAAAAACAACAAGAGATGTTTGTAAAACACATATGCCCCCCATGGTGCAAAATTGAAAAGGGTTATACACACACATCATTTAATTGATAGTAGCATCATCAATTCAAAATATTGAGCAGACAATAGCTCCCTATGTCAAGAGTGGATTGACCATGTGACCTAAAAATCAATAGGGGTCATCAACTCCAGAAGATGTACCAGTGCACCAGGTTTGATGTCTGTCAAGAAAAAGGGTTCTCAAGATATTGAATGGACAGTATATTCCTATGTCCAGTGTGACCCTTGACCTTTGACCATGTAACCTCAAACTCAATAGGGGTAATCTTCTCCTGAAGACGAATCAGTGTACCAAGTTTGATGTCTGTCAAGAAAAGGGTTCTCAAAATACTGAGCAGACAGTATATTCCCATGTCTAGTTTGACCCTTGACCATGTGACCTCAAAATCAAAAGGAGTCATCTTCTTCTGAAGATATACCAGTGTACTAAGTTTAATGTCTGTCAAGCAAAGGCTTCTCAAGATATTGAGCGGGCATTATATTCCTATATCCAGTTTGACCCTTGACCTCAAAATCAACAGGGGTCATCTACTCCTTAGGATGTACCAGTGTGCCAAGTTTGATGTCTTTCAAGCAAAGGGTTCTTAAGATATTGAGCGGACATTATATTCCTATGTCCAGAGTAGATTGACCCTTGACCTTTGACCTTTTGACCTGAAAAACAATAGTGGTCCTCTTCTACTCATAACCAACCCACATATGAAATATCATTATCACCAAGTGAATGGTTCTCAAGATATTGAGCGGACAACATGTGGTCTACCGACCGACAGGTGCAAACCAATATGCCCCTCTTCTTTGAAGGGGGGCATAATAATCACTATAATAATTTTGGCTCCACCATGAAACAAAACCCTTACCATCTAGAATCATGAAATTTACAATTTATGTCCCCCTTGTCCGGAAGATTGGTTGATGTTTTACGACATGTCCCGAAGATGCTTCATACCAAATTTGAAAGGAATTGGAACAGTAGCTATCAAGAAGAAGTTGAAATAGTTCTATTTTTCACACATATAATAATTGACCATTTTGGCCCCACCCTGATACCAAAACCCCTACCCCCTGAGATCATCAAATTTACAATTTTGGTAAAGGACTACCTTTTCTTTCTAAATATCCATTGAGTTACAATTTAGTATCAATAGCACAAAAGATGTTATCGAAGCGTTTTACACATAAACACTATATATCACGTTTGGTTTTCCCTGGGGTCAGAAACTCTATCCCGGGGATGATGAAATTTACAGTTTTGGTAGAGTCCTTCCTGCTCTGTATCACAGTGCATTTAGTTTTTCTTACACATGTGTGGTGTTCTAGAGAATATTTTTGAAAATTGGCCAATTGTTGCCCTGCCCTAAGGCCCCAGGGGTGTAGGAGTCCTGAAAATTACAATTCATGTCCCCCTTGTCCCAAGGATGCTTCATACCAAATTTGGAAAGAATTGGAATGGTAGTTATCAAGAATTGTTAACGCACAATGGACACAGAGCAGTTGCAATAGGTCAACTGAGTTTACTAAGGTGATCTAATAAAACTGAAAAACTTTCACAGTGTAGAAACTGCCATGTGAATTGACCATATGGAAACACTAGGAATGCAACAGCTAAACTAAAACATTTTGATTTGGGGAAAGGTCATAAAACACCCTACAGAGGGATACATGATGACAGATTTAATTAGGAGGCTGATAAGCCATGTGCAGGGTTTACAAGTCTCTATGTTTGGTGACATTAAATATGGTAGAGAGCAGAAAAACACAATAAAATTTGGATGAAATGATAATGTAATAAAACCATAGAGACTTGAGCAAGTCTAGATTTGTAGCTATCCATGGCAGAGTTGCATAATTTTTTTTTCAGATAGGGAGCCAATTTTGTCGGTAGGAAAGATACGATTAACATCATAAATGTGCGGAAAGTCAGCTGTATCTGTAACACGGGATTTCGTTAAAGGTCAGTGCGGTGAGATGAAGTAATCGATCCCATAGAAATAGATCCAGGGGTCCGTGTTTGCCGAACTCTTTAATTTGTATTCTTTGTAGGAGTTGATGACTGTTCGTTATCTTCACCTTTCATTTTTACAAGATTATGATTTCTGAACGCAGACTTTTCATGAAATGGTAGTAACCTCACCAAAATGTTCCGAGTACAAGTTAGTTATTGTACGCTCTGCTTTAAGCAAAGATCGAATCAACAAGCTCTGGTAGTCGGCTTCAATATTTTATCAACAAAGTATCAATTAATCCTTACACCATTTCGACCCTGATTTACTGTTAAGGACCAATAAATATTATTATTCACAATTTGAAATATTTCTCTAGCAACTGTGAAAGTACACATATTCGCATCAACTTCAGTTTCCAACTTGACGAGAAAATGAATAATTATCAACATTAAACAACTGAATTGTAGTTTAGCTGTGGAATAAAGTAATTGTGATTGAATATGTATTAGTGAAATGTTAGCAATTGTTAAGTTAAAAAGAGTCGGTCAATATTCACCAATATTCATTAAGTTCAATACCTTGAAATATAAGCCTTTAACTGCGAAAGTTGACACAGAGGTTAAAACAAATAGAATCTGCACTGGGTTCAGTGACCAGTAAACAAGGATTTTAACTTCAATAGAATGGACTTATTTGGTTAATGTGAATTTCTGTCTTGTATAAAAGGTTTGCGGAGTCAATGTGATTGCAGTGGTAACCAAAAGTATGATTGACTCCTCGTCCCATATTTAAACGTAAGATGTACGATTTTAAGGTGAGTGGTTTTAAAGAATAAATGCTTTATATTTCAAAACTCATCTTTTAATAGATATAAAACTGTTATTATGCTATGTAATTGCATGTTCTCGTTCTGTAGATAGGAATGTTTATTTGTAGGTTTATTTTGTTAAACAAGCTGCTGTCTTTTGAAAAAGGAATGCAATACGAGGGCAGTAGGCACGTGTTTCTAACAGAAACTTAACATTGTAAGTTAGAATGAAAATTCCTTTTTAAACAGATTTATTTAATCGTAAAAACATGCCAGTATTTTATTTTAAGTCTTATTGGTAGAGGTCCAACGATATATAGAATGGACATGAAATATATGTATCTTTGACCTTTAATTCAGAAATAAGTGTCATCCTTGCATTAGATATGGGTCTTAATGTTCGAATTCAACACAACACACAATCTGGTCTTGATAATAACGATTGAGTTTCATTCCCTAATACAATGATGAAAACGTGCATAAAATATCAAACCGAGATCAATCTTATAAATCTACAAAGAATACAAGTTTGAGAGTAGAGTAAACAGGACCCCTGGACATACCAGAGGTGCGGTCAAGTGTTTATGGGGAGTAAGTATCCCCTGTTGAGCGAGCATACCCGCTGCGAGCCCTATATCTTGATCAAATAAATAGAGCAATCCACAATCAAAATCAGAATTTAAAGAACTGAAATTGGTATGAACCGGGTGAGACACCATTCAATCCAGTGATTAGCAAATTAGATCATTTTCACAAACATAGAACTTGCAAAATGCTGATTCTAACCATATCTGCTGATACCCCTGTTACATCAAATTACTTTTCAGTAGCTTACCTCGATTTAAAAACAGATCATATGCAGAATAAGCTCTTCCGTATCGAATCATTTGAGAGGTATAAACACTACACAGAGATGTTCAGAACATCCAAGTATGAAGCAGAAGTGAAGACTATGCAAGGTGAAGATAACGAACAGTAATCAATCTCATAACTCCTACAAGCAATACAAAATAGAAAGTTGGGCAAACACGGACCCCTGGACACACCAGAGGTGGGATCAGGTGCCTAGGAGGCGTCTTTTATTTCGATGTCACTGGGATATACTAATTCGACTAATGGATGAAAATGATTACTGTTAATAAATAAAACGTCGTCGATATAACTAAATGTTGAGTTGAAGGTCACAGTAAGAGATTTCTATAACTAAATGTTGAGTTAAAGGTCACAGTAAGAGATTTCTATAACTAAATGTTGAGTTAAAGGTCACAGTAAGATATTTCTATAACTAAATGTTGAGTTAAAGGTCACAGTAAGAAATTTCTTTTCTTCACATTTAGAAGTCATTGAATAAATCCTGCTTCTAACAAACAAATACCAGCTAATAAAGGAGTACAATTCGTGAACTCAGAAATTCAAACAAACTGTTGGAAGACTTCATCACCAAAGGCTTCGTAGATATTTTCAATGATATTTTCTATGGGGAATTCCAGCATCTTTTTTCATATCAACTGCAGAGTACTAGTGCATAGAATCAGAGTGATATTTAACAAAGTAATCGTTTGATCGAAAGATATGAATATTTCCGTGTTCCAGTTTTATTTTGGTGAAAGGTGAAGATAACGAACAGTGATCAATATCATAACTCCTATAAGCAATACAAAATAGATAGTTGGGTAAACACGGACCCATGGACACAACAGAGGTGGGATCAGGTGCCTAAGATGAGTAATCATCCCCTGTGTGAGGAAAGGTCGTGTAAAATGTTTAAAAGGTCATACATTTTGCTGTTGTTGATTTGGGAAAGGTTTTATAATTTCAAATTTACTAAAGTTGTTTGGAGTTTTGTAGAAAATTCATATTTGATGTACACCACTTCTCGCATATGCAAGGTGAAGATAACGAACAGTGATCAATCTCATAACTCATACAAGCAATACAAAATATATAGTTGGGCAAACACGGACCCCTGGACACACCAGGGGTGGGATCAGAGTAAGCATCCCCATATATAGTGGCACAATACGTTTCACACTCTCCTTCACACCAGTAAATATTTTCATGAGGAGCAAAGATTTGAGATTGATACACGTGGAAAATATACTGGATCCAACATTTATCTCTGTACGTTTTGTAATCCAGTATATGTGCGTTAAGTCATATATATTCGTCACATCGATTGGACTATCAATTGTGTTTAAAACTGAGGAAATTTTGAAGATTTTTATTTTCTAAAACAGAGCCTTCAGTAAAAAAGTAGTAATACGAAAGCCAAACCAAGTTTAAAATACAGTTGTAATAATGAGCATTACAAACAACGGCAATGTGGCCATGTTATTGCAACCTTTGTCATCTGGAACCAAAACATATACCTCATGTAACGTATATAATGTTTTCATCTCTAAATACAGAAATTTACATGGTCCATCAGTCTGTATTTTGGTGTTAAAACTTTCAATGGAACAGAATAAAGTTTCATGCTGATATGGTGTGAACTTATCTATATATTGACGTAAGGTAACATTGAATAAAGACCTTGTATATATCTCCATGTGAACTAGTCCGATTCTCTACAATAGTTTTCGTTACACCCATATGGACTAGTCAGATTTCATTCATTAGTTTTCGTTACACCCTTGTGAGCTAGTCAGATTCTGCACGTTAGTTTTCGTTACACCCATGTGAGCAAGTCAGATTCTGCACGTTAGTTTTCGTTACACCCAAATGAACCAGTCAGACTCTCTACAATAGTTCTCGTTACAGCCATGTGAACTAGTCAGATTCGTACCTTAGTTTTCGTTGTTCACATATGGAAATACAGTGTCCTGCATCTTGATCCAGTGATATTCTCGATGTCTACGAAAACGGGTACTTCAAGTTGGGTTGTTAGTATTATACTATATTTTTAAAGTATTCTGACTCTCATGGACAAGATCAAATTATATGAAATAATCTGAAGAATTACAATGTTAATAGATACTTTGATTACCCCCTTTATTGATTTGAAACCTGTTTCTCGATATTCTTTTATTTTGTTGCCCTTTAGTATTACGTTTTCCCAAAAGGAATCAGCCCACTAGCGTCAATTGCGTAGACAATGTTAGACGATTTTCAGGTGAAACTTTCCAAAGTGTTTGGTATAGAAATGCGACCAACGAGATAAATGATAAATAAATTCCTAGATGTCAATATATCACGTCACGTGTATCACACCAATTTGTTAGGCCTTTGTTTTCGTACCGATTTTGATTACAGATTACTCCGTTCACCTTAACAAACTTTAGGGCTCAGGTCGCTTTTATCTGGTAGATAGGGTATATTTCCTCCTCCTTGGCACATATTTCCACCTCTGGTATGTCCTGGGGACCGTGTTTGTGCTACTCACTCAACTCCTAAAGAAAACTTATTTTTTGAAGACTGGGCAAAATATAGAAAAACAAGAAATGTATGTAGATAGGGGAGGCTTACTCCTCCTTGGCACCTGACCCCAGTGAACACCAAATAAAAGAAAAAGGCTTTTATTTAGGTTGTTAGAACTTATGACCAATTCCTTTGTATTTTCATAAATGAATGTTCAAATCAAATAAAAGACACCACAGAGTCCTCCACATTTGCCTTGTACATATATATTTTATTTAACATAGATGCTAATGGCAAACTAACAACTCAACTTAATGAGAAATTGAATTAATTCAGCATTTTCATAGTCAACTTCATTTATTAAAGTAGCAGATTCGATACGCAAGAGCTTGTTTTGACTATGATCAGTATTTAAATCGAGGCAGCCTACTGACAAACAAGGTGATACTACAGGAGTATCAAAAGTCTCATCTAAAGTCAGCATTTCGAAAATTTTATTAAGAAATAAGATATCATTTTTGAATGTTGTTGGGATATGACATGAATTTGATCACGTACCAACTTCATGTCATATCCCAATAACATTCAAAAATGATATTTTATTTCTTATATTTATATTTTCTATTTTGATTTGTGTTCTTACCGAGCTTCCATGATTATGTAGCAGATGACCAAAATAACGATCGTTGAACACAAAATATAGTTCGTTAGCGTTTTATCGAATAAAAAATTAGGAACAATATAAAAGAGAATATTTAGATAGAGATATTTAATTGAAAATGTTAAAAAAGACGAAACATGTGTAAAATAAAGGTAATTTAGAGCGTAAAGTTAACTGAAATGGCGACAAGAAGAGCGGAGTAAACTACATCCGTGATGTGATTTGGTCGCGATCAGCGATGGAGAAACTGGTGTCGGTCTAGCTTACTAAGTTGAAAACGCTTGTTGATCACAGATTTCGACAGAAATTCAAAGGATCTGAGAGAATTGATGGTGGATATGATGGGTCAAGTTAACGTTAAGCTCTTAGTCAGGTTTTTGGAAAGAAACTACGGTATGTTCATCGTTAGGACTTGCGGTAAACGTAGCCATGCAGGAGACGATTCAAGACAGTAGGACAGATTTAGACAAAGTGCAGGTAGGTTGCGTCTTTTATTTACCTTTAGTGTGTGTAAAAGTAAATAAAAACGAACTGACGGAGTTTTTGTTCACTTGAGAAATTTCTGTTGTAGGATTTTAATGAAGACTCGCACCGGTACCCTGACATGAACATCTAAATTTTTCGAGCCTCGAAACCAGCCTCGCTTATGATCATGCCGAGTCATAGCCGTGATGGAAGTTGCCAGCAAACAACAAGTTAACTTATCACCATAAAGTAAATAGGCTTATAACTCTGTCTACATGTCTTCGCTTCCAATATCATAGAACTTTATAAAATCACCATGCAGAAGTTGAAGACGGTATTTAAAACTGTATAAAATGAAACAACAGAATGATATGTTTAATGTCTCTCTTTTATAAATTGATGAAATTCTTGTTTGTTTACAAAATAAAATCTGTATAAATATCCTGCTGCGTTTGTTTCTGTTATGATATCATTGCAGCGGCTGATCCAGGTTTTACGAAGGGGGTGGGGTGGGGGTGAAAGTAAAGTATTAGCCAAAATACTCAGCCATTTTGGGTGCCAATCTGGAATTTAACTCGCACTATTTCTATTATTTAAATTTGAGGCGAGAGTGTGGGGGGGGGGGGGGGGGTCTAAATCCCCCACTGCATTGCATAAGCAAGAACCCAGGTGAAAATACAGAAACTGACTTTTGAAGCGGTGATTGTATTCATACGCAAGAACAAACTGATCACGTGACCAAATTCTTGTCATACGAAATTAAACATCGATTTCATTAGTACTGTCATATAAGGAAGTGCATTGGCAAATGTAAATATTGGTTGTTATAACGATCTAAATTGCCAATACAACCTGTGACTGGATCAAATGATGTCTGACGTGTTTCATATCAATTGTTAGTCCGTTCTATACACACTAATTTTGACTACAGATTACTCCGTTTACCTGATCAATATACATGTACGAGGCTCACTATGGATGATATATAAACATTAGACAATCGAAGCTGGATGCATACGTGTATACACACCTGTGTGTAATTATAAGTGATTTTGACATTGCTGCTTAATGGAGAGTCCACAAATATATGTGCTGCACAACTTTCAAAACATTTCTTTGAAATTGCTTAATGTCATATATCAATAACCGATGAAAGAAGCTAAAAATTACATAGCACGCGCATTCATTGGGAACGCATATTTTATTTAGCATCTTTTAATTTGGAATTCATATTGTAAAAAAAGATTCGTATTTAATTACAAAGTTATGGCCATTTCAATATCCCAAAAATGAAAAAGCAGTAATAGATGTGCATACACACGAAATTGAGTATGACTCAGTCCTTTTGTTATCATTCAACAGACATTTATATCATAAACCTACAGTATGAAAGGTGAAATTAACGAATAGTGATCAATATCTTAACTTCTATAAAGAATTTGTTTTAAAGATTTGGGTAAACACGAACCCCTGGCCATACCAGAGGTGGGATCATGCACGTAGGAGGAGTAAGCATCCCCTGTCGACAGGTCACACCCGCAGTGAGCCCTATGTTTTGATAAGGTAAACGGAGTTATCCATAGTTATAATCAGTATGCCAAGAACGGCCTAACAATTGGCATGAAACCTAACTTTAGTGTCAGATAAAAAGGTAAAGATAACGAACAATGATCAATCTCATAACTCCTATAAGGAATGCAAAATGAAGAGTCGGCAAACATGATCCTCTGGAGATACCTGAGGTGGGATCAGCTGCCCAGGAGAAGTAAGCATTCCCATGATTATCACCTTTGACCATTGGCTATCATCAGCCTTGTGTATGGTTTCAGTGGATCCTATAAACAGTTGCTTTACACAATTATCATCATTATCGCCATTTTATTAATCAACGGTATCCTCTCTCAAGGTGACCTTGTTAGTTACCGCACATCTTTTGAATGGTTTTACTTTCCACACTTCTGGTACTTTTTACCAAAAGCTGGATATTCTGATTTTAATGCATGTATTGTTCAATATTTATGACAACTGCGCATGCCATTGTGTCGAATTGGATGTCTCTTGTTTTCCGACTTTTTGTCACTAGAACTTTCCTGTGCCAATAATTTTGGTTACGCAAGCCAGAAAATTCAACTTTCGGTTTACCACGGACTAGTAATCTTTTAACTTTGAGTTCGCTTGTGAAGCAGACATCTCATACAAAATGTTCGATTTTTGTAGATTTATCTAGTGTTAGCTCTAAGCCTTGACTAATACGGTTTTCGCGGCTTTTTGTGGTTCTAATAAATATGTGGGTGTTTTTTGTTTTAATTTTCTCTGTTGGGGAATGACAGTCTTTGACAATTCAGTTACGAATTGGTCAAAGGGATTAGAATCAGACTGACAGCATATCTGATATTTGTAGTGACTATAGATTTCATTGTTACGAGGTTTAAGGTAGTCTGCATAACTTTGACAATACTGATCAAGCTATTTCTTGCCACCATTAGAGAAATCGGTCCAAATTGAATAAATGTTCCTACCTTTCTCGCCAACCTAGATCAATAAGTAAGAACATTTTCCCTCTTTCGTCTTAGAATTTGAGAGACCAGAAAATATAAATTCAACATGCTGTTTGAAAGGTTTCCTTGACATTTCTAAGGCATTTGCATCCAAATTCACAGACGGATTCCATCGTCATTGTACAGATGATGTTATAACCATCTAGTTCGTCAATACAATCTATTATTGGGTCAAATGCTGTCTGACGTGTTTCATACCGATTGTTAGACCGTTCTTGGCACACTGATTTTGACTACCTGATCAAGACATAGGGCTCACGACTCCTCCTAGGCACCTGATCCCACCTCTGGTGTGTCCAGGGGTCCATGTTTGCCCAACTATCTATTTCGTAATGCTTATAATAGGAGTTATGAAATTGATCTCTGTTCATTATCTTCACCTTTATAGGAGTTATGAGATTGATCTCTGTTCATTATCTTCACCTTTATAGGAGTTATGAGATTGATCTCTGTTCATTATCTTCACCTTTATAGGAGTTATGAGATTGATCTCTGTTCGTTATCTTCACCTTTATAGGAGTTATGAGATTGATCATTGTTCGTTATCTTTACCTTTATAGGAGTTATGAGATTGATCTCTGTTCGTTATCTTCACCTTTATAGGAGTTATGAGATTGATCTCTGTTCGTTATCTTCACCTTTATAGGAGTTATGAGATTGATCTCTGTTCATTATCTTCACCTTTATAGGAGTTATGAGATTGATCTCTGTTCATTATCTTCACCTTTATAGGAGTTATGAGATTGATCTCTGTTCATTATCTTCACCTTTATAGGAGTTATGAGATTGATCTCTGTTCATTATCTTCACCTTTATAAGAGTTATGAGATTGATCTCTGTTCGTTATCTTCACCTTTATAGGAGTTATGAGATTGATCTCTGTTCGTTATCTTCACCTTTATAGGAGTTATGAGATTGATCTCTGTTCGTTATCTTCACCTTTATAGGAGTTATGAGATTGATCTCTGTTCATTATCTTCACTTTGATAGGAGTTATGAGATTGATCACTGTTCGTTATCTTCACCTTTATAGGAGTTATGAGATTGATCTCTGTTCATTATCTTCACCTTTATAGGAGTTATGAGATTGATCACTGTTCGTTATCTTCACCTTTATAGGAGTTATGAGATTGATCTCTGTTCATTATCTTCACCTTTATAGGAGTTATGAGATTGATCTCTGTTCGTTATCTTCATCTTTATAGGAGTTATGAGATTGATCTCTGTTCATTATCTTCACCTTTATAGGAGTTATGAGATTGATCTCTGTTCATTATCTTCACCTTTATAGGAGTTATGAGATTGATCTCTGTTCGTTATCTTCACCTTTATAGGAGTTATGAGATTGATCTCTGTTCATTATCTTCACATTTATTGTATCAGTTGGAAGCATCCGTGTTTGGTGTATGTATCTATAAATACGTTTTGTGTCTTTGTTTATTGTTGTACGTCCAAATCGAATGTTCTTCGCTTAAGTAAGTAAAAATGTCATCTACAATCGATGAATTGTCTAAACATGTTGTTCAGACCGTAACAATGAGGGTTCTTTACGCGACTTTTTCCTTTTTTCAAAACTTAAAAAGTTCTTATCTGGTCGTCGTTACAATTCCCGACAAGACCTTGGCTCAGCCATCAGTCAGTGCCTCAGAGGTCTACCTAAATCAACTTACCGTGACGCATTCCAGAAATGGATTCAGAGATTGAAATTATGTATTTCAAACCACGTAACATACTTTGAAAGGATGTAATATTCATTTCACTATTTGAGTTGAATGCTTTTGAGATATCGTACAATACACATTACATATCGAACAGCCCTCGTATTATAAGAAAGGCAATAAATATTTTCTATAGTCGTATTTTGATTTGATATAAAAATGGAGGTTGACGTAATATATTGCAGGATGTTTTTCTGCGCATCGGAAAGGTCCGAGAAGTGCGAATGGAGACCTTTAGAATTCATATATGAAAGAACCATGACTTTCATTTTTAATGCTGGTACCCAACTTAAAAATGGTTTACGCGGCACGTGGTCGAGAATCGAACCCGTGCTCCCTGTCAAAATGCGAGCGCTAAATGCCGCCAATTTACACGTAGGAAGGAAAACATTCACATATTCAATATTATCAAAATTTAAAATAAATTGTTGTATTGTCCTTCAGCTATCTACAAATGTTTTCTTACACTTGATAGATTTTGTGTGGCTAGAATATCCCGAAACAATGAAATCGGATTGATTTAGGAAGCGTGTAGGTGACATTGATTAACTTTTAAATCATCATGTTAAAGTAAACATGCAACAGGAAGTCGGTGGATCTTTGAACGTAGTCCTTTCCACAGAAGACATGTTAAAATGATTTTTATCTTTACTTAGATCTTCATTCTATAGTTGAACCACTTTGCTATTAGCCATTTTAAAATCACATTTCTTTAGCTTCCAGACTACAAAATAAACCTTTTCTATTTTTAGTACTCTTTCTGATAACAAAAAATATATGGGGAGCGTAGTTCTTCAGAGGAGCATTTATAATGAAGTCATTTATTGCAAGCATAACTACGTTTTTATGCCTTGATATAAGTTCTTTATAACCTCTCTGAAATATTCGAATTCCCTCATTATGCATCCACACGTCATCTTTTGTGATCCATCCTCCACTCCCTGTATAACAATACAACAATATCTGGTTTCACTGACGTTTCTAAAATCAGGGTTTGGAAATGAATGTAATAAGTAATTTGCTGTTAACAGAAAGAATAAATATGGTTTTGTCATGGTTGTAAGGGGTTTTACTATTGTATTTCTGTAGTTGATGTTAGAAGATGTTCAGTAACCGCTTTAAACAATTTTATAAAATGTATTTTGAGGCTTCTTTCACAATGCATAGATAGAATATCTGTCAGACAAATTGTATCATTTTATATATGTTTTAAACAGTATTTATCTGAATTCAGATAGTGTCATTTACCCTTCTCGGAAATAGAATAAAATCGACTGATCCGTATTTTGATAAGATTTGAAAAAAAATATCTAAGCAATGTCATAACTCTTTCCAAGAAAAACATTATCATCCATCCATCTATTTATCTCTCTCTCTCTTCATCTCTCTATCTCTCTATCTCTCTTTATCTATCTATCTATCTACCTATCTATCTTAACTTCAGTCACTTTGTGGCAACATTAAACCCCAAGGATAATGTCCATATTGTGCTTTATAACTCTAATCAGAGACTCGTTAACCTATTGCTGTTACGACTTATGATTGGAACCACTGTGAGGAAATAATTCATCAAAAAAGCCTATTTTGGTTATCCGGTAAACCTGACGGTGAACTTTCATATGTCTTCTCCCAAATTTGATGACGTAACAGTGAACATGCTGGGGAGACATTTTGTGAATAGATCCACACGTGAACGGGTAACGCGCGTATGTTCATGGTTTCTTTAGCTGTAAAATATTGTCACTCATCATAAAGAACACTTCATTGTGATATTAAAGGCGGACACATTTCAAACACCGTCACCAATGCTAACTGACAATTGTTATTACTATTTATAATTACTATGGAAGTGTTTCCTCGATGCCAGCAGATTTCCTGTGTCTTAAGACGATTTGATTCCGGAAGTAATCGTTTTAGCCAAGCTTTGGGAATACAACTTGATTCATTTGCATGACCCTGTTTAATAAATAGAAAACTTCAGCTTGGGTAGGTTAAACTCTCCATTATGTGAACTTTTAAAATTACTGAATAAAATTGAAATGATTTCACTTGTATTTGTGATTGGTGTTTCCACCTTAGTTTTTCATTACAAATATTACACATACTGAACACGCCTTTTCCCCCCTTTAATATCAACACTTGCATCAGACTGAATAGTATGTGTCAACCAGAATCTTAAAGATAATTCATGATATCTATTGATTTATGTTCTGTTATTATTATAAGCAAGCATGTTATCCTTTATTCAGAAAGAATAAATTCATAGATTACGGAGGAGAAAACAATTACGCATAAATATTTAAGACTTATGCATATATTACGTAGTATTTGTCCATTCACTTTGAAATTTGAATGAAGTATTGTTCAGTATTGATAGCATTGACGCCATTTCATTCCGATTCCCCTCGGGATACCTCGGTCTGGATCCTTTGATGTCAAACCCACCCGATTCATGGATTCCATTCGATAACATAGCAACGCCTTCCTTTCTTTCACGAAAACATATAAATGAGGAAGAGGGTAGACATTAAGGAAAATATAAAACCATAAGTAACACACATTATTAATTAAACCATGTATACAAAGTGCTTTTTCACACTGCTTTGTCTCTTACCTTCATGTTTTATTATCTCTATGGCTAATGTACCACATCATGTTTTAACGGTGATGAGAGGTAAGTCAGTTTTTCTGTCTTTGATTCTTTCATATTCGTAATTATTATCTTTGACCTCAGATTTGATATCATGCTGGCTATCAATGTACATTAACTTATTCACAATATAACGATGTGATGAAGAACACGGTGATGAAGAATAAATCAGATTTAATCATTGAATATAATTTCTTTTCCCTCAAAATATACGGTTTTAAAAACGTGTGTTATTTTTAATTCACACACTGTACAGTAACTTCCCAATACATTTCACGACCTCCATAAATGAATCTTTTATGTAAAACAAGTATGCATTCACTTACCTGTTTGTTTGTAAGTTCGAAGAAATTGGTTCAGTTTTCTTATCTGAATTTGAATGGAACCTTTTCTAATAAAACCCTTGATTCTTATTGATTTCAAGGTGAGTTACCGGAAGAAAATTTCCTCAAGTATAATATCCAAGTTAGATTTATTTTCATTAAATCTTTAAACCATGAATAGATATAATTATTATGATTATAAAGGTTGTGCATCCCTTAAATCATGCTGGAAAGTGTTTAAGAATAAATCGTCGACATCTCACAAAATGATTATCGCATTGAGGAAAATATGTGTCTCTTTATGTCCGAGTGTTTAAATCACTAACTTCGTATTCAAGAATTTAGATATCTCTCTTTTACGACGTCTAAAGATAGGATACCATAACTTCCGGAACAAGTCATGAGTATATGGTATCATAACTTCCGGAAAAAATATTGAAGATATGATATCACAACCAAGGAACAAGTCATGAAGATAGGATATCATGACTAACGAACATGTCATGAAAATATTGTTTATGTTCATTTAATGTCCAAGGCCTTTAAAATACATTTAGTGTATATTTTTCACAAGATAGTATATAAGTTAGGAGTGTTTTTGGTTAAATGAATTAAACAAATCCTAAATAGAAACCGCTATTCCGTGTGCAATGATTAAATATTTACTTTTCTAATGTCAATGCCTTTGAGATCTCTACAGATTACAATGATAGTCATTTCCTCATGAACGTCTTGCAGTTATGTGCGTATCAATCTTATGCGCATATTTTAATCCTGATAATTATAGCACTTCTATTTCAACGACTGGGAATTTCGACAAAAATGAAAGTAGAATGTGAATATAGAAATAAACATAATTTGAGGAAAAAATCCAGGTATGAACTGCAACGCTTCACAAGGCACATTTTTCGTGGCGCATAATTTTGGAGATTAAACAGGGTGCCCCATTTCGGAGATTAATTTTTGTTTTACATGAACAACAGATAGCGTTTGCAATATAGTGGACAGATGCACCAGAACGTCATTTGATAATAACTGAAAGTTGGAAAACTCACCTCAGCTTCAAAATATGTGTGTCAAATAATTCAAATTCAAACTGTTATCAGATTACCTTTACCAGTATGGGATACATTTGTCCTTTTGCTTTGTAAATACCGTCTATGTATACTTGAAATAATCGAGTGCTCAAGAGTGCTGCAGTTGACAATAAAAACTGCCTTTTATTTAGTTATGTTTTTATTCCCTGAAATTGAATAATCTATTATAGGAGTTACAAACCTTTCTGTGTATTAAGCAGTGCAAACTTTTCTGTGTATTAAGCAGTGCAAACTTTTCTTCACTAAAAGCGGTACAAACCTTTCTCTGTTACAAGCGGTACAAATCTTTCTCCGTTATAAGCCGTACAAACCTTTCTCTGTTATAAGCGGTACAAACCTTTCTCTGTTATAAGCGGTACAAACCTTTCTCTGTTATGAGCGGTACAAATCTTTCTCTGCTATAAGCGGTACAAACTTTTCTCTGTTATAAGCGGTACAAACCTTTCTCTGTTATAAGTGGCACAAACCTTTCTCTGTTATAAGTGGCACAAACCTTTCTCTGTTATAAGCTTTACAAACCTTTCTCTGTTATAAGCGGTGCAAATCTTTCTCTTATAAGCCGTACAAACCTTTCTCTGTTATAAGTGGCACAAACCTTTCTCTGTTATAAGTGGCACAAACCTTTCTCTGTTATAAGCGGTACAAATCTTTCTCTTATAAGCCGTACAAACCTTTCTCTGTTATAAGTGGTACAAACCTTTCTCTGTTATAAGCGGTATAAACCTTTCTCTGTTATAAGCGGTACAAACCTTTATCTGTTATAAGCGGTACAAATCTTTCTCTTATAAGCCGTACAAACCTTTCTCTGTTATAAGCGGTACAAATCTTTTTCTGTTATGAGCGGTACAAATCTTTCTCTGTTATAAGTGGTACAAATCTTTCTCTGTTGTAAGCGGTACAAATCTTTCTCTGTTGTAAGCGGTAAAAACCGTTCTCTGTTATAAACTGTACAAATCTTTCTCTGTTATAAGCGGTACAAACCTTTCTCTGTTATAAGCGGTACAAATCTTTCTCTGTCATAAGCCGCCCAAACTTTTCTCTGTTATAAGCGGTACAAATCTTTCTCTGTTATAAGTGGTATAACCCTTTTCCTGTTATAAGTGGTGCAAACCTTGCTCTGTTATAAGCGGTACAAACCTTTCTCTGTTGTAAGCGGTACAAATCTTTCTCTGTTATAAGCGGAACAAACCTTTCTCTGTTATAAGCGGCACAAACCTTTCTCTGTTATAAGCGGTACAAACCTTTCTCTGTTATAAGCGGCACAAACATATCTCTGTTATAAGCGGTACAAACCTTTCTCTGTTATAAGCGGTACAAATCTTTTTCTGTTATGAGCGGTACAAATCTTTCTCTGTTATAAGTGGTACAAACCTTTCTCTGTTGTAAGCGGTACAAATCTTTCTCTGTTGTAAGTGGTAAAAACCGTTCTCTGTTATAAACTGTACAAATCTTTCTCTGTTATAAGCGGTACAAACCTTTCTCTGTTATAAGCGGTACAAATCTTTCTCTGTTATAAGCAGTACAAATCTTTCTCTGTTATAAGCCGCCCCAAACCTTTCTCTGTTATAAGCGGTACAAATCTTTCTCTGTTATAAGCGGTACAAATCTTTCTCTGTTATAAACAGTACAAATCTTTCTCTGTCATAAGCCGCCCAAACTTTTCTCTGTTATAAGCGGTACAAATCTTTCTCTGTTTTAAGTGGTATAACCCTTTTCCTGTTATAAGCGGTACAAACCTTTCTCTGTTGTAAGCGGTACAAATCTTTCTCTGTTATAAGCGGTACAAACCTTTCTCTGTTATAAGCGGCACAAACCTTTCTCTGTTATAAGCGGTACAAACCTTTCTCTGTTATAAGCGGCACAAACATATCTCTGTTATAAGCGGTACAAACCTTTCTCTGTTATAAGCGGTACAAATCTTTTTCTGTTATGAGCGGTACAAATCTTTCTCTGTTGTAAGCGGTACAAATCTTTCTCTGTTGTAAGCGGTAAAAACCGTTTTCTGTTATAAACTGTACAAATCTTTCTCTGTTATAAGCGGTACAAACCTTTCTCTGTTATAAGCGGCACAAACCTTTCTCTGTTATAAGCGGTACAAACCTATCTCTGTTATAAGCGGCACAAACATATCTCTGTTATAAACGGTACAAACCTTTCTCTGTTATGAGCTGTGCAAATCGTTCTCTGTTACAAGAGGTACTAACATTGATTTGTAAAAAGCGGCACAAACTTTTCTCCTTTATAAGCGGTACAAACATATCCCTGTTATAAGTGGTACTAGCTTTCTCTGTTGTAACCGGTACACAATTTCCTGTTATAGGCAAATCCTAAAACATGAGTTATCTTTCTTTGATGCGGAAGGTAGTGCGCTTGCGTAATTTAGTTCAAGACTTCCGGGTAGTTTTTTTTTTTTAGAAGCGACATTATCAACAATGCAGAAGGCCGCGAAGATATTGCTGTATAATTTTACAACAATCACGCCAATCAATATTTTAACGTTAATAAAAATTCACAATGCATGGGTTTCCTTCATACATGTGAAAACAGCCAACTGTGCATGTAAAAATAATGGAAAATCAATGTTGTCAATAAAGGAGACCCCCCCCCCCCCCCGCTTCCATGATTTTTCTGTTTCATGACTGAAATATATTGCACAAATGGCATAGCATCTTTACTCTGGACATTTTAGAACCCCATGTTTTAACACAATAAGATTTCTATTAAAATGTCAAAGGTCGCTTGTTTAATTTCAATGTAATAAACATTCAGCGATAAAAGTTTTGACACGATTTACGTCTAGGTATGTCGGACTGACACTTTTGGGTTTTTGGAAATGTCCACCTCCTTCGATTGGTGATTAAATTTTAGCCAGCCTGAGTTTTTGATTTTACACAGAGATTTATAGCATGATGTGTCAGATTGTTATGTGTCCTCGTGTAGGTACGGATTTAACTTCATCAGCATTATGGTCTCCGATTCTGTAACTGCGGTTGAAAATTTTAGGAAAATTCTTTTAAGATCTCAATAACAAAGGTAGCGGACAGTGTAGAAGGAACTTATACTGCCTCGCTAGTGAACTAGCTTTTCTGGTGTTGTGGTAAAATCTCAAGAACCATAAAGATGTAGCTTTACAAATTGATATAGAAAAGGTGAAGATAGCAATTTCATAATCATACAAAGAATACAGGTATGAGGGTAGGGCAACGACGGACCCCTGAACACTCCAGAGGTGCCTAGGAGGAGTAAGCATCACCTGTTGACCGGTCACCCTCTTTGTGAGTCCTATATCTTGATCTAGTAAACGGAGTAATCCGTAGTCAAAATCAATGTATGAAGAACCGTCTAAGAATAGAAAAATTCTCACGTAGCATAGATTCACATTTGTCTAAACCTTGAACTTCAGAGAAGAGTCACACTGATTTACGTAGGGAAATTGTTAACTGTTATCATCTCGAGAGACACACGGATACATTTTGTAAATTGATAATAGTTTATCCTCATCAGGTAGAGTAAATTTAAGGTAGCTCACAACATGATCTTGGAAAAACGACTCAGTCACAATGATATTTACAGTATACTCGAACTGCTCTGTTTAGCTATGTATCCGAGGATACGACGTCATGTAATATCTTCATCGCTATTTACTTCCAATGAAAAAAAGGTTCGGTGCAAGCGGGGGGGGGGGGGGGGGGGGGGGGGGGCTTGGGTACTTCGTTTAAAAACAAACATGAATGGAAGCAAAGCTGCGTTTTCCCCTCGTCATCCCAGTTTAATTGTCGGCAATCCTTGCGGCAATCCATAATTGGACTACGATAAAATAAGAAGAAAACTAATTAAAGATCAAATAAACTGAAGACTTAATGCAGGTATAGCAATAAAGCATTAATTTTGTTTTTTTACGCGTTCATTCATAAACACGTCAATAAATTTCCACTACAAGTCCTGTAGCGGGTCGATGTCTTGTCAATTATATTATAGTGTCGCAGTATTACACACACGTATGCATTTTCATACAATCATTCAATTTTTCTGCATGGCAGTGAAATCTAAAATAAAAACTATGAATTTTGAAAGATACATTTGTACATTAATATAAGTTCAAATCATTGCAGGGAGGAACTGAGTAGTGAATAAATGCTCCAATCATGCTCCGTCAATACTTTAATGATAACCACACCTTCTACTGAAAGACATAGGACGTATATTCTATTCTCCTCCGCCAAGGGGACTGTTTTGTGTTTTTAAATTGTATTCAAATTCAAATTGTCAATTGCTGATTGATATGTGCTTGAGAACAGCTTCAAGGGTACCGGAGAATATTTTAGGAATTGAATTGCAGTTAACTACCATAATGTCCATAATGTCTCAGGGTGAGGCAATCCATTCACTTGAATGAAAACTTAATGATTAGCTATAATTCACAGTTGTAATCTCTTAAATTTGGTGGGAGTAGATAATGAAAACGATTGACCAATCGCTATTCCCCGAAAAGAAGGATAATTCAAATTACTGTGTGATCAGTATGGTGAAAAGTTTATAAAATTCAAAAATTAGAGGCGGTTTCAGAAAATGGCGGGTTGGGTTTCTTGTCTTTCGATTTTGTCAGTGTATATGTTGACTCACACTGTATAAATACGCAACCAAACAGAAAATTGTTAGATCATAAAAGGGAGAAAATGAATATCTTTGTGAAAAAAATATATCTAGTTCCAGTGGTCAAGTGTCTGCGCCTAAAAATGCATAATTGCATCTGGTTTTTAAAGTTTTGAAAAACATATTTCCCAAAATTTCATTCTAATCATGTTATTATTTTGACCACTCTCGCGCAATTTCTAATAGTGTGACGTTAAAATGAATTATATCGATATCGTTGTTAGGAAAGTGTCATTTGCAGTGTTTGTTTATTTGTCATTCCAAAAATATTGATCGCATTTTACAACATCGTTTATTTTTTCCCATTGACATACATTTGAGCTACGAGGGCGAGTCAATAAGTCACCAGCCTAACTTATTTCCGGTTGAAATCCACCTCTTCTTTTTCGATGCAATTGCCCTCTAATGTGATGCACTTAGACCAACAGTTCTCAAGTGACATCAGCTCAGAACTTCAAAACTGTTTTGGGAATAGGAAGAAGTCGCTAGGAGCTAGGTCAGGCGAATAGGCAGGATGTGGTATTAATTCATACCCGTTTCGCTCTACAGCATCCTTTGCAATTTGCAAGTGTGGACTCTTGCGTTATCCTGTTGCAGCAAAACACTTTTAGAGAGTTTACCTCGGTGTTTTTCACGGATGGCGGTTCTCAGATGGTCTAGCAAGTTTGCATAGTACACTCCAGTTCTTTGTACTTCTCTTGGGTAAAAAGTCCAACATAATAACGCCTTTTGCGTCCCAAAATACTGTGACCATCACCTTGCCAAAAGATTGATTGATTGATTGGGGTTTTACGCCGTTTTAGCAATATTTCAGCCATTTTACGGCGGTTAACTAATTGAATTATGTTTGGTTGTGAGTGTTTGAGTTTCCCTGACGCCCCCAGTGAGCCTACTCTTTTTCGAACATCAGGGAAACGATATTTTGCGTGCCAAGGGGTTGCCTTGCCAGAATGCGTCTTGAACTTCTTTGGCCTCAGGGACCCAGGCCCTACCCACTGACGACTCTGAGTTTTATTTTCTGGCTCATAATAATGAACCCAAGTCTCCTCTACAGTCACTAGACGCAAAAGCAAATCCTCTTTTGACCTAAAACGCTTCAACAAAGCGCAGCATACTGATACTCTGATTGCCATTTACTCATCGCTAAGGGATTTGGGGACCCGTGGGCTGTTTAGCTTGTCATACCTAAACGATCATGTACGACTGTCGAAACGCTACCATGTGAAATGCTTAATGCCTGCGCTATTTCTTCCACCTGAATTCAGAGTATACCAGATCCAGAACTTTCTTACACATTTCTTTGTCGGTGGCATCCAGTGGGCGTCCAGACCTGGCTTCATCTTCTAAAGACGTTCTATCGCGTTTGAATTCACCTTCCCAGAATTTAACCTGAGCATAAGATGGTGCAGAAGACCCACAAACATCGGCTAACTCGTCGTGTATTTCCTTGCCTGTTTTACCTTTTTTAATCACCTTAAACACATTGTATTTAACAAGTACCGAATTATAGCACAGTTCTCAACTTTAGAAAAAAAACCCATGCCTTTGCATCACTAGCCATGTTTGACATTCAATATCTTACTAAAGAATGACTCGAAACGCATGCAATTTTGTACCCAGGTATAAAACATGTATTGAAACAAGGCATGGAAATCGTGACAGTCTCTGTCAATCTGAAATGGGATAGGCTGGTTACTTATTAACTCGCCCTCGTATATTCATATTCAATGCGTTCTGTTGTAGTACGAAAATGATGTAAAAAGATGTAGTTTTAAGTTAGAATTTACATACTCCTCTCCGGGGTACGTTTTACTGTCTAAGATCTTTCTTTCTAAATACTCTTCATTAGATAAAGTAAATTGTGCTTTAAAAACTTCAAAGTTTTTTAAAATGTGAAATTGGATCCATATTCTTGTGTTGTCATACACAGGTTACGGGCGAAATAAAACTTTTATCTTTACAAATTTAAAACGCTGATGATGCAATAAATGCATCTTATCTAATTCTCAAAACATAGATGCCTTAATGTGTTTATGGTGATTAAAACTGGTAAGCACTTCTGCAAGTATTTCTCCAGTTCAGAAGTATTGCCAGGATGAATTTTATTTCTGAACGTTTTGCTTAAGTCATCTGAGTTTGGGTGACTCTTTGCAATTGGTCTGCATTCGTCATCGCACATCATCCATCGTACGTTAATAATTGAACATTTATAACTTCTTGATAACTACTCTTCCAATTCTTTCTCGTATGAAGCATTTTTGGGACAAGAGGGACACAAATTGTAAATTTCAGGACTACTGCACCTCCGGCACCGTTAAGGAGGTGGTAGAAACTGCAAAAATTGACCATTTTTCAAAACTCTACCAAAATTGTGCATTTCATGATCCCCGGGGGCTAAGGGTCTTACTCCTGGGCAGGACAAAACGTGGTATATAGTGCTTCTGTGTAAAACATTTAAATAACATTGATTGATTTAATATTGTTTAACGTCCCTCTCGAGAATATTTCACTGATATGGAGACATCACCACTGCCGGTGAAGGGCTGCAAAATTTAGGCCTATGTTCGGCGCTTATGGCCTTTGAGCAGGGAGGGATCTTTATCGTGTCACACCTACTGTGACACGGGACCTTGGTTCTCGCGATCTCATCCGAAGGACCGCCCCATTTAGTGTCCTTCTACGACAAGCAAAGGGTACTGAGGACCTATTCTAACCCGGATCCCCACGGGATTGTAGACACTTTGAAGACATGGCTATCGACGACTTGAATAAGGCGTTGAAATTATTCTACTTTGGTGCCTGGAAAACATCGGAAAATATTTCAAGAAAAGTGCACTGCAGTTAAGGGTGAAAACGCTTTCTTAAAGAGAAAAGAAGCATTGATATTGTGAAGGACGCCGAATTTAATGGGATCAATGAAATATTTATTCAAGCCGGTTTAACCAGTCTGAACGGAATAGAACGGAGGAGGGAGACAGAACACGAACCCCATGTTGGGGGAGGATATACAGAAGTGGAGACACTCTGGTGTTTGATGTGAACACAATCTATGAATTGCAGAGAAAACTGGTTTTAAATAATTCTTTACCTGTGCAGAAGAGGGAGAGAAAGTTTGTAAGTAATGACAGAGAACACTTTCATTCTTTGATATTGACCTGCTTGACCACTTGGAGTCAAATGAGCTCGCATTTCAAAATGTTCTTCGCAATGTTGACCAAACCAAATCAACTAAATCAGATGGATATCGCTTGAGCTGGATAGTTAAACGTCTGAGCACATTTCTCTGGATATCGTTGGAGTTGGATAGTTAAACGTCTGAGCAAATTCTCTGGTTATCGTTGGAGCTGGATAGTTAAACGTTTGAGCACATTTCTCTGGATATCGTTGGAGCTGGATAGTTAAACGTCTGAGCACATTTCTCTGGATATCGTTGGAGGTGGATAGTTAAACGTCTGATCACATTTCTCCGGATATCACTGGGGGTGTGGATAGTTAAACGTCTGAGCACATTTCTCTGGATATCGCTGGGGGTGTGGATAGTTAAACGTCTGAGCACATTGCTCCGGAAACTGTCGTGTTAAAATCAACATCAATGATCAAGAGAAACGAATCTTCGGGTTTAACCCGACATCGTTAGGAGGTGATTGATTTGTCAAATTATTAGTTTCGCTAATGTCAGTCTTTGAGTTGTTAGAAAATTCATAATAGTGTTTTGTTTAAATATTCCAAGACTGTTGATTTCTTTAATTGGATGGTGGTAGTTTTCATTTTGACAATGAGTTGAATAAATGCATGGGTGTGACCGGTCGACAGGGGATGCTTTCTCCTTCTAGGCACTCGATCCCACCTCTAGTATATTCAGGGATCCTGTATGCCCAACTGTCTATTTTGTATTCCTTATAAGAGTTATGAAATTAATTACTGTTCCTTATCCTCACATTTCATATGTTAGAGTACTAGTTGATTTTTTTGGGTTTGTTTTTGTTTTGATAATTAATTGATAAATGTGCTTGATTCGGTATAGTAAACAATTTAGTGCATGGATGTTCAGGATATATGAAGATTTGTTAAACAAAGAAAACTCCTCAGGGGATATGCTTTTTTTCTGGTTATCAATAATCTTTATGCCAAGGCCAAGCATCTAATGTCTGTTCATGCTCCTCGTCTGACCTTGGTCAACATTGCCATGATCTAGGTGATTACAGAATTTCGATAAACGCCTCAAAACTCAATGTAAGACCGGCTAAAATAAACAGCAGGTGAAATCACCGACTTTTTTTTTTTATCTCTTCAGTGTTTGGAGTAAATGAAGCATAGCAAATATATGTTCACAATGTTCGAGTTCATTGCTTGTTCATTGGGTAATCCTCTATCAAAGAGTGGTTTGCATTACCTTTGCTCATTTGATAGGAGTCACGTGAACATATACACATGTATGTAAAAATCGTCCGCGATACGCCACATGCACAAAACGTGATGACGTATCGCTTATGACGTTATCTTTCCAAAAACTTTGTAGACTTATGAGAGAAATCTTCAAGTGATTTTACAATTGACTCAGATGACCTGGAAAAAAAGAAGCAAAAACAGCCCTATCACCCCCCCCCCCCCAAAGAGAGAAAAGGGATAATAAAATTCGGAGTGTATTGCACAATATAATTACATTAGTCAACTGATAACATGAATAAACATCAACTTACTAGGCTTAGCCTAATGGAGAAAACTTCAAACAGCGAATTAAGACATCTAACTGATCATGACGTAAGCAATAAAGTGATAAAGAGGAGGGGTTCGTCAATTCTAAAACAAATCTTTGATGAGAGTGACAAATTAATTTAAGGTGTGGATTTAATAATCAAAGCCGGTTGTTTATCACTGTCATAGCATAGGAATTTATAAACAAAGATCAGATCAGAGATGAGATGCATTGTGATTGGTGTTTAATATTGTAAATAAGAAATCAACTTTACTCATCTATGTCTAATGAAGAAAGATTAGATAGTGATTAAAACCAATGAAGCGCTCAGGTAAAAAATCAATACGAGGATACTTAATAGGTGTGTTATCTTAAAAAAAAATCCATGTTCTCCGTAATAAAAGAACGGATTTTTTAAATTATTAATATTGACTTTGTAGAGTGCCAGTGCCCGTATGACTGTATCAGAAATCTGAATCAATGTTTGGTCGCCGGAGCATGCCGAGTGTGTAAAACTCCAAATTACGGCAAACGAGGGTAAGTGCGGAGTATTTTTACAAAGAATTTTATACAGCACAATGAAATATGACTTTTCAAATTTCATTACACAGATTTTGAAAATACTTATCTTTGCATCACGTAAAGGATGTATTATGTATACGATGTACTTTGGGTTTCTAGTGAATAATTCATGTAAATCTACACAGTTATTCCCAGGTACTGTATAACATCAATTCTCTGTGGTCTGTGTACTACCATTAAATACTGATGAAATATATATATATATCTACGTCAAAATAAGCGAATAAAGAAACTAATTAATTTTTAAAATAAGCTTATGCTATCAAAGCAAGAATATGGGCTGTTTTCATTCATTATACATGGAAGTACGGCGCTTCAATGTCCCTTTAATGAAGTTAAAACATTGTCAAGAATCATCGGATTGAAAACAATTACGCGAGAATTAAGAAAAACCCGTTCGTAACCTCTCGGGAATTGAATCAAATAGTCTTAATTCCGTCACAACAATGAAGGTGAACAACTTGTACCCATAATAACTCGCATTCTATTGAAGTTTTGAATTATGTCGAGTACGGAGAGGTGAATTGAAGGTTTATCAATTCATCAGATTTCATTGACAGCAATGGCTTAACTCTTAAGAAACAATGAAAAAAAAAATAGTGTAGAAAAATTTAGAGGGTGTACAGCTACAAAGCGAATTTCATAGTTCATATCCCTTAAACATACTGGTACACGCTTCCATACTTATATAACTTGTATTGCATAAAGTAGGTGCATTATTAGTAATATTACAAACTTTCTTATGGAGCTTAAAGGTAAAATGCCGTCATAGAGGTCAAACGGGGTTAACAGAACCTAATTGGTGTTAACGTGTCTCAAAGGCGTAATAGCGTGGACTGAAAACGAAGGTGTATAATGGCGCCGTTATGAAGATCGACTCTCTACAAATCCCTTTCGTAACTTGATCATTATAACGTCCATAGAATTTGAGAAATGTTGACTTTAAACGAGACTTTTGAAACTGGTCATACGCAGACCAAGCTCTTGCGTATCGAATCAGTTGAGAGATATAAACACCATATGCAGGTGCTAGTGGAATATTGCTACATGAATATGAGAAGTTGACGATGGATAAGCTGAAATCATCCCGTCTGTCATAAAGTTGAATTGTTAGTTTGCCGTTAATATCTACTATCAATAAAATATCTAACTACGAAGCAGATGTGGAGGATTACTTCCAATATAAAAAAATTAAGATTTGGACAAACACGGTCCCTTGCACACACCAGAGAGGTGCCTAAGAGAAGTAAGCATCCTCTGTCGACCAGCCATCCCCACAGTGAACCCTATATCTCGAGCAGGTAAACGGAGTAACGTAAAAACAAAAGTGCTATTACGTTGGAAAAAAGGTGCAATAACGCAAGTTATTAAGTTACTATTTTTTAAAAATCTAAATATCTCTTATGAAAGGTAAAGATAACGAATAGATAACGTCAATCTCATAACTCCTATTATCAAAAGATAGAAGCATAGTTATTTAATGTAAATTTTCCTCATAATATCACGTCTTATCATTTTTGAAAAAGAATGACAATGAATACATTTACCAGTAGTGTTTTTATGCTTTTAGAGATCAAATTATGCTACAAAAATAAAGTCAAACAAGAAAACTGTTATTCATTGTATAGGGTGAACACAATCGTCATATTTAGGCTTATGGGACACAGCTGGTTTTACGTATTTTAACTTTCTGTTTTATCAACCTTTTCTCGCTTTGTTACGCACGTCTTTGCTTTGTGTTACTTTCGTTTTTGTTATTACGCTTTTCTTTCACGTTAAGCTACTGATTGTTCTCTATTACATGAGATGATCAAACTGTCTATTTCTCTGATAATGCCTTCTCCCATCTGAGGATTACTTCCTGTACAAAAAGAGCTACTCCCTGGGACTATCTCCCCATTGATGTAATTAACAACATTGTTTCGGAATAATAAAACAGTTAATAGAATGGGTAATTCGGGAAATAGCAAATTTATGAACCCCTTCTAAAAAAAACTCTTTCCTTCGCTGTTTCGCCGCCTCGTTAAATAACTTTTTATGTTTCGAGGGACAATGAATCCGCCATTTCCCTCATACCCATTCTATTATTGTATAACCATTAAACATTTTTCTCGTTGTTACGACTTGGACACGCGGTAATACGTCTTTCGTTCGCGTTATTACGCCTTTAAAATCCCAATAGCCTTATGTATGATGCGTACCGCACCTGATATGTCTAAAACAGTACAAATATTGCAGTACCCTTGATTTTGTCTTTGTTGACGTTTATGGAAATATATGTTTTGGTTGCTTTTCATCATATACATGTACATACTACATTGAAAGTTGAAAAGTTCAAATGTTAACAGGTTAATGCATGGAGCAAATCTACGGATCGTGATAGGTTTTGCGTCATTTCATCTGAAAATGAAACATCATGTTACAATATTTTCATCAACAATTGTCATTGATAAGTTAAATGTCTTGTAATAATTGCACAAACAACGTATAACTGGCGGATATATGGTAGAAATGTGTTTTTATGTAGATAATTTCCTTTCTATATCTTTGTTGTAGATTACAAGCTGCAGCTAGCAGATTAAGGGCGCTTCTGGCAGAAGAGGGCTGACATCCGTACTAGCGGAGATCCGAAGAGACAATCTTTAAACTATATTTTAAAGTGGCGGAATATTTGTTAATCTTTATACATTTGTATTTGTTTGAAATGGCATTTAGCATATTGACAACTTTTACATTGTACGAATCATTTCCCAATATTTGTTACTGACATTAAAAACGAAAAAAATATATCACTATTTTCAAATAAATGCAGCACTTACTCCTCCATAAATACAACTGATTTAAATGTTATTGAATAAATGAACCATTCCTATTAAAAAAAACAAAACTTGTAATATTCAACTCTGTTTTAAAACGTCATAATGACAAAAAGTTATGCATTTGTTTTTGCTTACTTGTAAAGAAAAACGTCATCATGACCAATCACCACTTAGTTGTTATCTTTGATTGGCTGTGTTATCTTAACGACAATCGACATTGCTCTAACATTTTAGGGGATTGCTCTCTATAGTTTATACTTTAGTATTAAATTCCTTAAGGACCCATTTGGCTCGAAACCGCTCAAATACTCTTTAGGTGACACAATGTCTAACTGAATGTAAATAATTTCTTACAGACTTTTGAATCTATATGTATAAAGAAATACCAGTTTTATCGAAAGAGAACTTCACATGGAATTTTATTGATTTTTTTGTGAAGTCCCCCAAAGCCAGAAAATGTGAAATTCCTTCAGATGACAATATCCTAGATTGAAACCATGCATCCTCTATAAAGCTATGTAAAATTCCTCTAAACCCATTTACTTAGTTTAAATACATGTATTTCCCATCACAGACCGGTTGACAGGGGATGCTTACTCCTTCTAGGCACCTGATCCCGCCTCTGGTATATCCAGGGGCCCGTGTTTGCCCAACTCTATTTTGTATTGCTTATAGGAGTTATGAGATTGATCACTGTTCGTCATCTTCAACTTTCAGTAAAGAAAAAGTTATACATATCCTTTTGAACAATAATTTTTCTGTATTGGAATTTTGTCAGCATGGCAAAGTGAAGAAACGAACAGTTATCGATCTCATACTTCCGCTACAGATTACAAACTTAAGGGTAGGGCAAACACAGAACCCTGGACACACCAGGATGGGATCAATAACGTAGGGGAAGTAAGCCCCCCCCCCCCCCCCCTGTTGACTGATCAAACCCGCCGTAATAAACTATGTAAATTCAACAAAACATTGATTGGCATTAAAGTATTGGTCAATTGAATACAACGTAAAATGGGGATTATTATAAAGGATTGACGTTTGTGGTGAATGTGCGATAGTGCGCGGGAAATGTATCATTGGAAATATAACAGAAGAGGATTTGTTTACAGTAAAAAAGTTTACAGTCTTAAAATAGTTTATTAAACTCGCACGTATATCGCTTAAAGTAGTTCTCTCTACATCGTTCGCTGTCTGGTTGTGTTTCAACGTGTTCCGCCAACAATCCGCAGGTTTTCCATACTTTTGGCTTGCTATAATTGTTTACTTTCTAAATTCAGCTTGCCGTCACGTAATCATAGATATTTCGAAATGGGGCGTATGTCATCCGACTCAAAGATAAATAGGAACTCAACTTGATTATTTTTTAATCCGATCTAGTCTAATGGTATAATATACATGAAGAATATCACTTGAATAGCGTAATAAAAACACACGTACTTTTATTCCAATAGTTATATCCAATTCATACAGCATAAATGTACATACTTTTAAGTGAATAATTTGTATAGTATTTTTTTCCACAGTGTGAAGTGAAAACAATATTCATACATATCTCAAATGATATTGAACCCAACACCGTGCTTTATCTCTTACCTTTGTTTTACGCAGTTCATAGTCATAACGAAACACAGTTTGCACGAAATGTGATAATTTATTAAGATTGACAAAAACAGTAAACAACGTGGGCTTGACCTAACATATTGTACGAAATATATAAAACTGCAACTGACATCAGAGATATCAGCAACAACACAAAATATACTAAAAGTGGCTACTAGTTCAAGTCAAAATTAATGGAAAAACAATTAACTTCACAATATACAGAAAACATGGCTGAAACGTGACACAGGAAAAAAGACCATACATTGTGCAATTGAAGAAATTAAAGTGTATGTATTGGATTGTGCATGTAAAAATAATCACAAAACACGAGGAATATGCCAAAGACAACTTGATATATAAAGAAGTCAAGAACCAATGAATGTTAATTACATATTCTGTAACATCATGACCTAACATTGACTGCTAATAATTCACACAGAGGACGTGCAATTTTTCAGTCATTGCACTTTTAAAATTCTTTCCAATAATTTTCACTGGTACTTTATAATATGATATACAGCAATTCTTTTATATATATATATATATATATATATATATATATATATATATATATATATTACTCATGAATCAAAGACCGCAACGTACTGTGCGCCCTCTATATTCAGAGGAAATGACTCGCGAAACATTGTAAAGAACATAGACCAAAGTGAATGATGAATGATATCATGGTTTATCACAGCATCATTTTCCACGTTCACGATTAATTGGATTCAATTCTGTAGATGTATTCCGGATATTGTGGCCAGTTTAGGTTGATGTTTGGGAACATAACTGTAAGAAACAAAGCATTAACTTTAAACATGAGTGGATGTATATACATATACTAAAAGATAAAAGACACTTGTTTAGAAATATGACACTAGGGGCTTCTGGGATACTTTTTATAAGTATGGTATGCCTTAGTCAGCTGTTGGATTAAGTACTGAGCATGAAAGACGAAGAATTTAGACAAGCTTACTTATCTACATCCAGCACGAAATACAATATCAAAAGGGTTAATTTTGAAATCCAACATTAAGCTTTTTCAAATTTGACATTATACATTAGTCGACCTGTTTTTATAATCCTATGAAGCAGAATTTATTCACAAACTTCTATATGAGAAGAAAAAAATCTCTTGCTGTGGCCTTTACATTTAGATATATCGACGACGTTTTATCTATTAATAATAATAACTTTCATTCATATGTCGATTCGATATATCCTTGTAAACTCGAAATAAAAGACACCACAGAGTCGTCCATTTTTGCTTCATACTTAGATATTTTAATGTAAATTGATATTAAAAACAAACTAACAACTCAACTTCATGACAAACTAGATGATTGCAGTTTCTCCATAGTCAATTTCCCATATTTATGTACCGGTAGCAATATTTCATTATCACCTACATATTGTGTTTTTATCTCCCAACTGATTCGACACACAGGAGCTTGTTCTGCGTATGGTCAGTTTTTCAATCGAGGCAAGCTACTGAAAAACAAGTTGATGATGCAGGTTTTTAAACATTCTCGATTGAAGTCAGCATTTCGCAAATTATATGGTCGTTATAACATCTAGTTTGTCAATACAACCTATCATTAGGTAAAACGCTGTCTGATTTGTTTCATACCGATTGCTAGGCCGTTCTTGGAAGACTGATTTTGACTTCCGATAAAATATTTTACTAACACGGATGAATCCCCATAATACATGTACTAGAAAACGAAATAATGTAATTGAGCAAACGTAACGTTTTATATCAAATGTGACGTTTTTATTTTTTATAATGTTAATCATTTTCTTATAAAATTGCAAAACAAAGGATAAAAACAATAAAAAGAACACTTTCATTGTATGTTATTAACATTGACATATCCTAAATATCAAAATAAATTTTAAAAAATTATAAGATGGGATTCGCAGTGAAGTTATGGTAATAGAAGAAAGTAAGTGTATTTGAACGAGAATGCTACATACTTTCACAAGAATATTTACAAATTGATTTTGCAAAACTAAAATACGTTATAATATATAGATAATATGTTATCAGAAAACGTATAAGATTGTATTTTGTTCATGCCAAACTGTGGAGCAGAGCAGCACATTTATAAACGTTATTTCAAATTACACACTGAGAACGAAATACTTCATATATAATAACCACAATAAAATTTACATCTGCGCAAGTTGATTCTGAAGCCCGTTTAACAACTTCGTACCTTCTTTTCCCATAGTTCGGCATTTTACATCGTCTGCATCCCCCAGCTATTAGACATATATGCAGATACTTCACACAGATACGTGGACATTCGCAATCTGTAAATGATCATGCTTATTAGGATTGATAAACCAGTGAACCAAGACCATACTGTCAGATGTACATGAATGAGAGGTAAAACGAACCAACAGTGACTAATCTTATACCTCCCATAAGGAATACAAATTCATGAGTTGGACAAACACGGACCTTTGGACATACCAGAGGCGAGATCAGGTGCCTAGGAGGAGTAAGCATTCCCTGTCAACCGGTCACACCCGCCGTGAGGCCTATATCCTGATCAGATAAACGGAATTAACCGTAGTCAAAATCATACCTTGATATTTTATCGAACATAGATGCCATCGGCAAATTAACAACTCAACTTTACGACAAACGGTTGCCTAGGATCGGAGGAATAATGAAAGGCGAAGAAAACGAACAGTGATCAATTTCATAAATCATATAAGCAATACAAAAAAGAGAGAGTTGGGCAAACACTGAACCCTGGATATACCAGAGGTGGGATCAGATGCCTAGGAGAAGTAATCATCCCTTGTCAACCGGTCATGTGGTTTGGTCTGAGTGAATGATAGCGTCCTATATACAATTTAGCGTCGAGAATGGCTATGCCTACACCAGAAAAAACTTACCTCGCATGACTTTTGCAATATGGACTGGTGGCATTTGGAAACTGCATCCAAATTGTAAAGAAATAAATACTAAAACCGCAAAAATACGTACTGTATTCAACATCGTGTTTTAAATATCAATGGAAGTTTTAATCGCTGACACCTGCTTTTATTGCAGATAGACAGAGACTCCTAATTAATAAGTCATTGTGATTTGGTATATTTAAATGAAGGCGTGACAGATACAACTGGAAACTAGATGCTGTCATAAGATAGTAATATCTGCACGCAAGTGTTTGTATTTAGATATACACGAATTCTACGTTGTACTTGTGTAACCAGAAAAGAAGCTATGGTAATTATTACTTAACAGCCCAGTAGCTAAGTACTTCGTTACTGGCTTGAAAATATGGATGTATATTTAATTGCTGTTATAAAATTTAGAAATTTATTTCAAAATTAAGGATTATCCCCCTCATGCATAGCTCTTATCCTTGGACGAATTTGGTTTCCACTTTTTTTGGCACGCTGTTTATGGCTATATTTAGCTCTAAAACTTCATAGTTATTTCGGATTTCAAACATTTCGGTTGAGCATCACTGAGGAGACATTATTTGTCGAAATGCACATCTGGTGCATCAAAATTGGTACCGTATAAGTTTTACATACCTTATACCATATATATCCTTGCTGCTTATTTCAAGGTGCATTAAGTATTCTGTTGGGCAAGTGCCCTGGATTCATCCAAAACCCATTTTATAATTGTTAAAAGAGGAGTGTGACAAAGAAACAAGTGTGATATACTTAACAACCGAGGACTTAATCCCAAAACAATATATATTCATTGTGCTCATATCAAGATGCATCAAATACTCTGATGGGAAAGTGTCCAGGGGTCACCCCAACCCCTATCATTTTTTGATTATTGAAATGTCTTTAAAATGGTTGATATCCCATCTCTAGGATTTTGTTCGCTCTTTTTCCACCCCATTCTCCCGTGTAAATAACTATTGCATAAATTGTCAGAAGAGTTAGGAAACCAAGGATTGTTTTAGAAAAAGCGTCGTTTTTCGACCCCCATTTGGCCCCCAGGATAAAAATGAAAATTCTGAAACCTTATTGCACATTTATAGGACACCACCAATCATTTTCCAAAAGATTATTTGGCATTACATGAATTTGAAGAGGAGTTCTGGGTACCAGGTTTGTTTTATAAACGAAATCGTCGTTTATAGACCCCCATTTAGGCCCAAGGATGAAAATAAAAATTCCAAAACCATATTGCACATTTACATGGCACCAGCAATAATCTTCCAAAAGATGATTTGGCTACTGCATAAAATGTAAGAGGAGTTCTGTGAACAAGAATTTGGTAGAAAATCACCGCTTTTTGACTCCTATTTGTCCCCCTGGGTAAAATTGAAAATTTCCAAATCTTACTGAACATCTACTGGGCACCACCAATAATCTTCCAAAAAGAAAATTTGGTTACTGTGTAAATTGTAAGAGGAGTTTAGGGAACCAGGTTTGTTTAGAAAAGTCATAATTTTTACCCCATTTGGCCCCAAGGATAAAATTGAAAATTCCAAAACCTTATTGCACATCTGCATATTGGGCACCACGTATCATATTAATAAAGATTATTCGGTTACTACTTAAAATGAAAGAGGACTTTGATAAAGACGAAAATATGGCAGACCAGGTTAACAACAATATACCTGGACTTAAGATTAAGAACGGATACACAATTCAGTGCTATATACATATATGTATGATAAACAAAAGAAGAGATTCGTTTTCCAAATTCAAATCGTACTCCCCACTGTAAAACTGTGAGTTAGGGCTACCATGATCTATAGTGACATAGTTAGTGAGGGAGACATTAAAGTAGGTCGCCTGAGGTCACCGTAAAAGTCAACACAAATCAGTAACATGGTGTCTTTGTAATCTTCTTTTCACTATCCTGCTTTGCCTTCTGGATATGTCATATTGAAAATGATAATATGTGTTGATAAAATTCATATCTTGCATAAAATGAAACATTAAATCTACCAACTGAACGATTCATGGTAATAAACAATACAATACAATAGATCAAAGTAGAGGGATCTAAATACCGGTAATCCAAAGGATAATCAGAATCGCAGATGACTTACGATGAACAGCATAATCAGTGGACAGTTAGTGACTTAGGATAAGTTTGGCAGGATCCTTGATTTACGATGGTTTTGTAGAAATTGTTTTAGTCACAAGATGATACTGTAAATTCAATCGTATTGTGCCACAACATATGCAAGAAGTGGTGTCATTCCAATATGGATTTTACAAATTCTAAAGAACCTTTCGTAAATTCAAAATAACAACGCTTTTCTTAAATCAACAGCATTAAAACGTATTACTTTTGAACAGTTTACATGGCCAATTAAAGGTTAGACTTTTTGACATCAAAGACAATTGCGTCTTCAACAAAAGAAAAAGGAAATATCCATATCTAGTGATCAGTCATCCAAGAATTGCTTTGTTAAACTGATTCTGCACACAAGTACTTTGAAGAGTATGTTAAGATATACTGAGTTCCTAATTGACAACATCTTTGTAGTCTTTGGTGATCAGGTCGTCCAACTATCTGTTGGAATTTCTATGGGCACGAATTGTGCTAATTTGTTAGCTGACCTGTTTTTTTTTTATTATTATGAAGTAGAATTTATTCAAATCTTGAACATGAGAAGAATAAATCTCTTTCTGTGGCGTTCAACTCTACAATTAAATATATGAACGATGTTTTATCTATCAACAAAATAATTTTCATTCATGAAATGTGAAAAAAGTTATCAATACCACCTATGGGGAATAAAAATTAGCGAGTTTGACAAATACGGATTCCTGGATATTCCAGAGGTGGGATAATGTACCTAGGAGGAGTGAGCATACCTTGTCGACCGATCAAACCCGCCGTGAACCCTATATCTTGATCAGGTAAACTGAGCAATCAGTAGTCAAAATCCGTGTGTTATGAACGGCATGAAACACGTCAGACAGCATTTCATATATCCCAGTGAACTTAAAATGAAAGACACCACAGAGTTTTCCACATATGCTTCATACTTAGATATTCTATTGAACATTGATTTTATCGAGAAACTAACAACTTAATGTTATGACAAAAGGGATTACGTAAGCTTCCCCATCACCATCGGCTCATATCTACGAAGCAATATTCCATTTTTACTTGTATGTAATGTGTAGGTCTCTCAACTGATTTGATAAGCAAGAGCTTGTTCTGCGTATAATCAGTTGATACACCCAATGCATGTTACTGATAAACAAGTTGATGTTACAAGGGTTTTCACTGTCTCGTGTCCCGTGGGGATCCCGGTTAGAATAGGTTTGCAGTACCCCTTGCTTGTCGTACGATGCAATTAAATGGGACGGTCCTTCGGGTGAGATCTAGACCGAAAAATCAGAGGCCTTGTGTTACATCAGGTGTGGCATGATAAATATCAGTCCTTGCTCAAATACTGTAAGCACCGATCATATGGCTAAATATCACATCTCCTTACCGGCAATAGTGATATCTCCATATGAGTGAAAGATTCTCGAGAGAGAGGCGTTAAACAATGTACAATCAATCAATCAAGTATCTCGTTTAAATTCAGCATTTTGTAAATTCTATGGTCGTTATAATGATCTTGTTTGCCAATACAACCTATCATTGTATTATATTTTGTGTATGAATATATGAATAAAATTACTTAAATACACAGACCCCCCCCCCCCCCGCTAATATATCATCTACATCAGCTTGAGAGATATATGACAAACAGAGCCTCTCATAACCACTATTGTATATTTGTCATATTTGTCTGTATCTATGGCATTAACATATCGAACTAAAGAGTTCTCTGGTATTCTACTTTATGACAGCATAAAGGTTCGATTTTGTTACCCTAATATTATTGTTTTGCATGTGTATTTTCGTGGGTATGGAGATGTACCAAGTAAGCAAGTCGAAAATAATCGGAACAAAATTGTTTTAAAAACGGACGCGTCTCCAACATGGTTTTGATGTTACATGTACTACTCTGATAATGTTATATGTGACTGTTAAATAGGCTATCAGTAGGTACAGTACGGAAATAATGACTCTCACAGGTATAGCTGTTATCTATCTCTTAAACAACTGACATATTTCGCTAATAATTCTGCTATGATCTTGGTGGATAATATTGCTTTGGTTGTTTTGCTTGGTTTTGTTCTTTGATATCCCATTGTGAAACGTCACCATCTGTAAGTGTTTTGGTATGTACTATTGGTATGAAGCAGATTTTATGAATATTGGTATAGAAGCATTATTTTTTCATTTGGGAAATATTGAGCACTGGCATCCCATTTTGAAGGAAACCATATATCGGTTATATATATTTCTTAAAATCGCTTTTTTAAAAACATATCATAATTTGTAATAAAAAGAATTTACCCTACCTATGACAAAATGGAGATAATTTCAGGTCAGGGGCAACTCGTAGAGTACTGATAGATACTTTGGGTATAACTCCTAGACTTCTTACAAACTTCTCCATCGTCAACTTCTACTTTGTCAACACAACCTGTCCTTGGCTCAAATGTTGTCTGACTTGTTAGGCCGTTCGTGGCACGCAAGTTCTGACTACGGATTACGGCGCTTACCTGATTAGATATAGGACTCACAGCGGGTGTGAGCGGTTAACAGGGGATAGTTACTCCTCCTGATTCTATACACGGATTACTTTGTTACCCCGTGGGGATCCGGGTTAGAATAGGTGTTCTGTACCCCTTGCTTGTCGAGTATTTGGATGAGACAGCAAACAAGTCACGGCAGGTGTGCTACGATAAAGACCCCGTCCTGCCCAAAGGACTTAAGTGCCGAATATTGGCTTAACTTTTTGCAGCGTTTTTTCGGCAATAGTGACATCTCCATATGAGTGAAAAATTCTCGAGCGGGACGTCATACAATAAACAACCAATCCTTTCGTTTATCTGATCACGACAGAGTGTCACAGCGGGTGTAACCGGTCCGTAGGGATGATTACTCCTTTTAGACACCTGATCCGACCTCTGGTTTCTCCAAGGCTGTGCTTTAGCCCTGTTTAGGAGTTGTATTTTAATTGATCACTGTGCGTTAACTTCACGCTTCCCATACACCATTGACTAAAACCTTAATTACAACTCATTGAAAACTGACTAATGGATTGATTACAACAAACCTTAATTACAACTCATTGAAAACTTACTAATGGCTTGATTACAACCCCTAAATCAAGACTACGACACAATTTATACTACAATTCTCACCGCTATGTTGAATTAATATTTTGAATCGTAGGTTCATTTTTTCCTATCAGTCGATTTGTGATTGTTGCAGCAATATTTCTTCTGGCTTTGACGTTCGAAGGCTGTGTTTCTGACTGGACCTGGGTAAACGATTATGACAAAAGGTTTCGCTTTGAATGCCCCAATGGCCAGTACCTGACAGGGATTCAAAGTCCATTCAGTGATTATCATCATGACCGGAAGTTCAATCTCCGATGTAGCCCCAACTCGTCTCTCCTGCATTCATCCTGCGCTTGGACAGGTACAATCATTCTCACTTTCTCAACAGATGTTGGGGACCATCTCATAAACCAGAAAAGAGATGCAAATATAGCGTTATGCTCGCAGGAGCATGCCTATTTTGCACCTCAACTGTGATGGTCACCACTTTGAATTTCAGGCTTATCTGGCATTCGTTAGATACTGATGTTTAGATTATAGTTTAATGTACGCTATGTACATATATATGTCGGTAACGAAGGTTTCACATTCTTAGTACATGTTTCACACAGTACTTAAACTCTTGAACTCATCATAAGCCTTCTGTACATTTTATCCTTTAATAAAAAATCTTCAGAATTTATTTTGATTGGTGTAATTTTGTACTGGCTGGTTTTGATGATTAGTACCCCAAGGGAAGTTTACCTGTATTCAACAGCCAGGCAATGGTCTACCATGAATAGTTTTTAAGCATAATTATGATTTTTCTACACATTCAAAATATCTTCATTAATGTTTAAACACTAAATATCATTTCTAGATTTAAGTCAAACCGTCCTAATATTAGCCTTTTGAGGATTTGTTTTCTAACATGATCGGAAAGGTGTGCGTTTTGTAGATATTATTCTGAATATGATATTTTTGAGAAAAATGCTGATAGATCAATATAAAACTGTTCATATTTCTTTTCAATTTCCGTGGTCGAGAGGTTAGAGCATCGCGCTCAAATTCACACGGCCTCTCACCTCTGTCGGTGCGGGTTCGAATCCCGCTCGCGGCGGTGAGAAAGTTTCCCAGTTTACTTTCGGAAGGTCGGTGGTCTCTTCCCAGGTACATTGACCTGGGTTCTTCTCTCTTCCACCAATAAAAACTGGGCTCCACCATATAACTGAAAAATTGTTGAGTGTGGCAGAAAACATGAATCAATCAATCATCAATCATTTTCAATTTATTTCAAACGACGCGTTAAATTTCTGAGCGTGTCACTCTATGAACGAAACCCGAAAACCAGATGGCGAGTACGCATTTATTCATATATAACGAAGTGTTAAAGATGGAGCATGAGAGAGAGAGAGAGAGAGAGAGAGAGAGAGAGAGAGAGAGAGAGAACGGATTTATTTATTGCTAATGCTTGTGGATATTTTCAATTCAACGTTCTAAAAAATTACTATTGTTAAACATCACTCTGATTCCATGCACAAGTATTCTGAAGTTGAAATAAAAAATACACTGGGGTTCATCATTCGCAATATTTTCTTAGTCTTTGGTGATCAGGTCTTCCAACAGTCTGTTGGAATTCCCATAGGCATGAATTGTGCTCCTTTGTTAGCTGACCTGTTTTTACATTCTTATGAAGAAGAATTTATTCAAAAACTCCTACATGAGAAGAATAAATCTCTTGCTGTGGCCTTCAATTCCACATTTAGATACACCGACGACGTATTATCTATTAACCATTATATTTTTCATTCATAGGCTGATTCGATATATCCATGTGGATTCGAAATAAAACACCAGAGTTGTCCACTTCTGCTGCCTACTTAGATATTCTATTGAAAGTAGACATTAACGGCAAACGAACAACTGAACGTTATGGCAAACGGGATGATTTCTGCTTCTCCATCGTCAAATTCCCATATTTATGTAGCAATATTGCTTTATCACCTGTATATCATGTTTTTATCTCTCAACTGATTCGATACGCAAGATCTTGATCTGCGTATGGTCAGCTTTTAAATCGAGGCAAGCTACTGACAAACAATTTGATGGTGCAGGGATTTCAAATCTCGTTCAAAGTCAGCATTTTGCAAATTCTATGGTCTTATAACGATCTAGTTTGCCAATGCAACCTATCATTGGGTCAAATTCTGTCTGGCTTGTTTCATACCGATTGTTAGACCATTCTTGGCACACTGATATTGACTACGGATACCCCTATTTACCTGATCGAGATATATGGCTCACAGCGGGTGTGACCGGTCGACAGGGGATGCTACTTCTCCTAGGCACTTGACCCCACCTCTGGTATAGCCAGGGTTCATGTTTGCCATCTTTATTTTATATTGCTAATAGGAGTTATGAGATTGATCACTGTTCGTTATGAATGAAGGGTATGCATAGTACGGCATAGGGCCTGGTGGCCGCCCTGAGACGGGGGCCCAGGGGTGAAGCCCCCCTCCCCCGATTATCCTGGGTTCTACCAATGAAAATACTTAAGTATTTTTTGTGCGTAGAAACAGGGTTTCTTGTCTATTTCCAAAGCACAAAGTCACAAAATTACTTTCTTAAGTGTTTCATTATGCCATCTCACAGTGTGTACTTGTAATGACTTAAGCAAATGATGTGTACGCAGTTGGGTATATGCGTATAGGCAGCTACGTGTCCGACTTGTATTTACATTTTGTGGTTTCATCAATTTTCAAGGGCAATCTAATCTACTGAATTTATGACAAGTAATTTATTCATACATAAATAATTTCGTAGACAGCAAGTACTATAATTTCCCTACACAAACAAAAACTGTATTTTGTTGATCACTCGACACAATTTCGTATTATACAAAAATGATTAATCTACTGTACTTAATTTCTCGCACGTAAAACGAATCAAATTTGGAACCATTGGATACTAGTATTTGCATTTAAACATAAAATGATCAAGCCTAACATAATATTAATTGCTTGATTTTAAACTAGACTACTGCTTAGATGAAGAGACATGGCTTAGATGTAGAAAGCTGAATAATCCTCAATATATTATGAAGCATTGCATTGTATGAAAACATATATAAATTGATTTAGAGGAATGTAATATAAGGTGTGGTTTTACACAAATTCTATTATTCTTCCATTTTAAGATGTTTTGATACTTCTCTTCGATATTAGACAAAAATGAAAATGCTTCCTAATAAATCCTTTTCATATTTTGATGCAGGTTACGTGAATGAGATGGACAAACCTCTAGTGTTTCAATGTCCCCGGGGTGGAATCATTGACGGAATAGAAAGCTATCACGACAATTATTTTGAAGATAGAAAATTCAGATTTAAATGTTGTGATGTTCCGCGTAAGTAGACAATCACCATGTCTCTGTGTTCTCTTGAGTTCCTCAAGGCTCAAAAGAAGTTTTACGATCGTGAGTCTGCGTTTTTTCCAGAACCCTGGAAAATTTTCGATCAAATTTGCCAAATTAGTTTTGTGGAAGGGCTTTGACATTTTGCCAATCTTGTTTGCCAATACAACCTGTCAAATGTTGTCTGACGTGTTTCCTACCGATTGTTAGGCCGCTCTTGGTTTGACTACGGATGACTCTGTATACCGGATCAAGATATAGGGCTCACGGCAGGCGTGACCGGTCGCAAGGGGATGCTTACTCCTCCTAGGCACCTGATCCCATCTCTGGTATATCCAGGGGTCCATGTTTGCCCAACTTTCTATTTATAGGAGTTTTGAGACTGATCACTGTTGGTTATCTTCGACTTACATAAGAAATTCACTAGAGAAAACTTCGGAATCAAGCCCAAGGCAAAGTCAAATATTTGACATAAGTCAAACTTTTTACCCAAACTTTTATTTTTTAGCCCACCTGAACCATAAGCTCTAGTGATCTTTTCTGATCACCTTCTCTCCGTTTTCTGTCTGTCTGTCTGTAAACATCACATTTTCACTTGGCCAATTTCAACCAAACTTAAAAATCCTCGAGAAAAGGAGATTTGGAATTGTTCAAATGATTTATTGTATATTGTTTAACGTCCCTCTTGAGATTCTTTCACTCATATGGAGACGTCATCATTGGTGGTGAAAGACAGCAAAATTTAGGCCTATGCACGGCACTTACGGCCTTTGAGCAGGGAGGGATCTTTATTGTGCCACACCTCCTGTGACACGGGGCCTTGGTTTTTGCGGTCTCATCCGAACGACCGCCCCATTGAGTCGTATTTTGCGACAAGCAAGGGGTATTGAGGACCTATTCTACCCCCGATCCGCACAAAAAATTGTTCAAATGAGGAGTTATATATCCTTTCAAGGGAAGACAAGAAAAGGGAAAACTAGAATTGGGCCATTTAAAAATCTTCACCAAAATCACTTGGCCAAAAAGGTGATATTTGAAACCTTATGATATAGCATATTAATAAAAAAAAAAAACGGAAGTCAGATACCATTATGTATTGTGTTATGTTTTATCTCACACAGTGATGTGCGTGTATAACTGCAAATACACCGGGTGGCTGAATGGATTTGGAGGATACTTCAGTTACTTGGTTCCAGCAAACCAATTCATCAGAGGAGTTGTTAGTTTTCACAATAATACGTCCGAGTAAGTTCATGTCCGAAATATCTGGTCAACCATATGTGTTCCATCATTTAATGTGTCTGATAAATGGAAGTTTCTTTCCGACAGGGCTGGTCGACCATAAGTTTGCCATCACTGCATGTGTCTGTTAAATGGAAGTTTCTGTCCGAAAGGTCAGGCCGACCACAAGTGTTCCATAATAATAATAATAATAATAAAGCCTTTATTTATCCAGGATTACATATTTAGCGATAACGTTAGTTTTCAATATGGTCCTGCATATAACATACATACAGACAGATATTAGTAAAATAAACACAGATTAAAATAAGTAGAATACATATAAACTTAAGAAATAATTATGAATGCAAGATAAATAGGAACAAAATGAAGCTGAAAAAGTATGGTAATAATCTCTAAGATAATTTCTCTTAAAACACACAACACTTGTTGAGTTTCTTATATTTTGACTCAAGGCATTCCACACTGTGCTCCCTGAAATGCTGAAAGATCTTCTACTATAATCTGTTTTTGCCCTGGGTATATACAATATATTTGAATTAGAATTTCTAGTTTGCCTCTGACTGCCTTCTGATACATATTTAAAAACATTTAAATAATCTGGCATTCAACCATGTAAAACTTTATACACTAAAATGACTATTCTATAGACAAAGTAATCTGATAGATAAAACTTATACGGTACCAATTTTGATGTACCAGCTGCGCATTTCAACAAATAATGTCTCTTCAGTGATGCTCAACCGAAATGTTTGAAATCCGAAATAACTATGAAGTTTTAGAGCTAAATATAGCCAAAAAACAGCGTGCCAAAACAATGGAGCCAAATTCGTCCAAGGATAAGAGCTATGCATGAGGGAGATAATCCTTAATTTTGAAATGAATTTCTAAATTTTATAACACCAATTAAATATACATCCGTATTTTAGAGGCAACCAGTTAAGTTCTGTAAACATGACATTAGATGGTGTTTCAAAATTTCTGATGTTAAGAATTACCCTTGCAGCTCGTTTTTGCAATATAAAAAGCTTATTCACATTTACAGCATTTCTTGGATTGCTCCATATAGTACAACAATATGTAAAATGTGGAAAAATCATAGTATAAAAAGTCATCAGCAGCGCATCGTTTGACATAAAATATCTTATTTCTCTTAAAATGCCAATTCTCTTGGAAATCTTGTTCATAAGTGATTCTATGACTTTTCCAGGACAAAGTTTCATCATTAATAATACCAAGTAATTTTCGATACTTTGATAATTTTTGTGCCGATCCAATAAGCATACATTGAGTTTTAGACAGGTTTAAACTAAATTTATTTTCCTTAATCCACATTATACTGCGCTGAAGATCTTCACACATCTTTGACTCAATATTTTCCACTGACTTATCTGTTACATCTTGTGAAGTATCACCTGCATACATATTTACATGATAATGTTTCAGTGCTTGTGGATATTCATTAATATACAGGATAAAAACAATGGGCCTAAAATAGAGCCTTGCGGAACTCCAATGGTTACATTTTTTTCATCCGATAAATTGCCTTTCCAAATAACCCTCTGTGTACTATTTGTTAGATATGATTTAAACCATTCAAAAGTATCTATGCCAAATGACTTGAGTTTGTGCAATAAAACCTTGTGATTGACAGTGTCAAATGCTTTCCGTAAGTCTATAAAAAGTACACCAGTAAGTTTACCTTCATCAATATTTTTAAGTGATCTATCTACTAGAGAAATAAGAGTACTTTCACTTGAGTGTTTTGGCCTAAAACCAGACTGACAATCTGTAATTAGAGAATTTACTAACAAATACTCATAAAATGAATTAAAAACATGCCTTTCTAAAATTTTGCTAACACATAGTAAAATGGATACAGGCCGATAATTATTAACTAGACATTCATCCCCTGATTTAAAAAGTGGTACAACACGTGCCTTTATCCAGTCATCTACACAAGTACATGAAGAGATAGAATAGTTGAAAATATATGCAAGAATATCACATACACTGTTTGATGAAAGTTTTAGAAGTTTGACAGAGATACCATCCAAACACCTGTTGCCTTTGATGCAGACATACATTTTATCTCATTTTCAATAAATTATGCAGTTATACCTGGTATTGTATAAGAATTTTTAGGTATTTGTTCTTCAACTGTAGGTAAAGTGTCATCAAAATGTTTTCCTAGCTCATGATCAATGTTACAAAAGTAATTATCAAAACATTCGGCAATATCCTTTGTATCTTTAAAATTTACGTCATTGCATGTGTCTGTTAAATGGGAATTCCTGACCGAAAGGGCTTGTCAACCATAAGTGTTCTATCATTGCATGTGTCTGGTAAATGGAAGCTGGCCATTCGCTGCTGTATTATTGTGTTAGCCCGATAAAAGACTCCGTCATCCACTGTTTAATTATTGTGTGAGTCCATTAAATAGAAGAGTTAATCATCCACATTGTTTTACCACTTCTTCGGTACACAGGTAGGCAGAGCCGTGCATACACTCACTATAATCCGTATAACTTTTGTTTTGCAGTGTGATAATTTTGACTTATGTTATTGTATCATACCGCCAACTTTTGAATAGCTTAATTTGCACTCAAAGGTGCCTGCAGCCATATTCAATATGTATTTTCTCAAGAAGGATTTCTCTGTATCGCAGTTTTTCCATGCTAAAGGTACATGTAGCACTCTTCAGCATGGGAGGTAAATAGAAGGAAATATACTGATTCTTTTAAACGCCAGTTATTTCTGACGAAAGTAAAACGCTTTACAGGCAAGTTATTAACAATACAGCGCTTATCAATTTTCATGTTTGAGAACTATGCCTGCCAAATTATATTCCGTAAAATCATTTGTATACCTATGACCTAGAAAATCGTCAATTTTCACGCACGCGGATAACCCCAGCTATGCGATAGAAAAACAAACCCTAGTCGTGTGTCCAGCTTGAACGATTGGATCAAATGAATTTTATATAATTTACATTGTTTCAACATGTTCATATTTCAGTGACAGGAAGTTTGATTTCGAGATATGTTCCCTAAGCTACGATTGTAGTCATCATTTAACTAAGGCACCTACCACAACCACCTCTACAACCACCACCACCACAACAGAAAACCCACACCTGTTTCCAATAGTAACCGAGGAACAGCAAAACCCGTTGCACATCATCGGCCGGAGACAACAAATAAAAACTTAAAATCATGTGAATTTTACCTTTTATTAAAACAATAAACACCTTTTTCCATCTTACGTAACAGTATTATAACAAATTGATTTCATAATCGCATATACGACACGTCTCCGATATCATGATGCAAGCATATTTTAATATTCTGAACCAACCCTTTCAGATGAGGGGTGGGGGGGTTGGAATAAAAATAATAGGTGTTATTTCGCTCGATACAAATATAATTACAAATGGCTCTTTACGAAAATGTTAACGGACGACGCAAACAAGCCCATTTTACAACAGGTTACCTGAGTATAATCGAATGTTTTAACGATCCGTAATTCCTGTACCCCAAAGTACATAGAAAACTGAAAATATACATGACTAACACCATGTTACAACAATATTTGGAGGACTGGAACAATGGTTCTTTGTTTGTTTTACCCCCGTAAACACTGAGGCGTTACCAGCTAGAAGTGAAGTACCACAAATTTAAACTTATGCTTAATGTTCATGGCCGTAGCAATGAGGGTTCTTTAACATGCAACGGGATCTCCGTTTTAAAGTCATATCCGAAATACCCGTGATGCTATAAGCCGAGCGTATGGCAGAGCAAACACTACATATATTTAGGTTTTGAGATACTGCGACCGGTCTGGAACAGTAGTTAGATAATAGCATGAATGGAAGGTGAAATATGATAAATGAATTATTTTGAATATTGACGGGGGTTGAACTTTATAAATATATATTCAACTTGCCAGGAATCTCGACCACACTAGTAAAGAACAAAGGACGCCTGACAATCATAGAAGAAAGAATGTCACAATACGACATCACATAATAATTGGGATTGATAGGAAATGTACTGATCAACACCATCAGTGATACACATGCAAGGTCAACACTTCTCCGCAAATTAAGCCTATTGTCCGCAAGTTTACGGTGGAACAAATCTTATTTTTCTTTCGATGGCGTATGCAATTTTCTGATCTGTAGCTTTGACATTTTTTTCTTCATCAAATGCAGTCAACTACAATAAAACCCCTGGGAGGAGCAATTCATAAACGTGTATGAAAGCTTAATAATTCTGTATTCAAGATGTATGGCCGATTGTAAAATCATAGAGGCGGGAATGATCAAGGGCACTTCTGAAACTCATCACTTTATGAAAAGGTGAAGATAAATACAGTCATCAATCTCATAACACCTACAAAGAACATAAATTTACGAGTAGGATAAAAATGGACCCCTAGACACACCAGAGGGAGGATCAGGTGCCTAGGAGGAATACACATCCCCTGTCGACCGGTCACACCCGCCGTGCGCCCAATATCCTGATCAAGTAAACGGAGTTATCCGCAGTCAAAACCAGTGCGTCAAGAACGGCCTACATGTAACAATGTGAAATAAGCATCAGTTTTAGCGGATTTCCATTGTCGGTTACTCACGGGTGTTTCTCATTGATTCTGTCTATCATGAAAGTGTGGACTAAATAATCGTGATTTGTGATGATGGTATATTCCAAGTTCACAAAATTAATGACAATTCCAAATTTTCTCATTCATAGCCAACATTGATAACATTTAAAGCAAATATTTCTTCAGAATATATAGAACACAGTTCTCTACTTCTCAAACTTACATATTTTGTACACCTGTATCATCTGCAACTCTAGTATTAAGATAATACACAGTCAAACGTGCGCCCCTTTCTTCCAAAACAAATGTATGTAAAATTCAAATAATGATAATAATAAATATGTATGCCATTTTCTTTTGAAACTCTAAAGTTACTAAGACGTACATCATGATCGTGATTGTATATCTTTAATAATGCATTGTCTCCAAACAAATTTTTAAAGTCTTATCATGAAATTTTAGTGAGAATGTGAGCCATGCCTTCTCCTTTGTACATATAACTTGATAAGAAAAACTTGTATATGTGCATTTTATAATCTTTTGTCAGAGCTTAATGCAATATGACGTCCACCATCTTTACATTTGTGAAACGTGATCATCATCAAGAAGTTGGATTACACCATCGCGACAATGCGAAACTACTATAAAATTAGAAGTTTTAGTATGTTAAAGTTTTATGCGCATTTTCTTTTTCAAATTAAACCTTTTTGCAGAGGTAGCTGTACAAAACATAAACAGGAAGCTAATAGTTTACGATTTATTGAATGATAATTATGAAATAATGATAAGACAGTCGTCTGCCTGGATACCGCACACATGTAACTAGATATAACAGATATAATACAACCAAGTCAAGAAACGTCAGCGTCCTATTTAGCTATGAAATATTGCTGTGTTACAGTTTGTCATTTTCCATCTCATCTCTGAATCTCCGGATTTTGCCACAACGCAGCAAACCTTGTACGTACACAGTGTATATGTGTGTATATGTGTGTGTGTGTGTGATATGGTGTGTGTAAGTGTGTTCTATGCTCTGTGTTGAATATGTGTTGTGACTGTTGTGGGTGTGGCAAATGTTAATTAAGATAAAAAACATACATGCTAAATATGAAGAAAATCAAAGTGGACACAGTAATGAAGACCGGTTCTGTAATAAAATCAGCTGATTGTAACTATATTGCAATTATGTAATGTAATCAGTTGATTGTAACTAGATTGCAATTATGTAATGTAATCAGTTGATTGTAACTCTATTGTAATTATGTAATGTAATCAGTTGATTGTAACTAGATTGCAATTATGTAATGTAATCAGTTGATTGTAACTAGATTGCAATTATGTAATTTAATCAGTTGATTGTAACTCTATTGTAATTATGTAATGTAATCAGTTGATTGTAACTAGATAGCAATTATGTAATGTAATCAGCTGATTGTAACTAGATTGTAATTATGTAATGTAATCAGTTGATTGTAACTAGATAGCAATTATGTAATGTAATCAGTTGATTGTAACTAGATTGCAATTATGTAATTTAATCAGTTGATTGTAACTAGATTGTAATTATGTAATCAGTTGATTGTAACTAGATAGCAATTATGTAATGTAATCAGTTGATTGTAACTAGGTTGTAATTATGTAATGTAATCAGTTGATTGTAACTAGATTTCAATTATGTAATGTAATCAGTTGATTGTAACTAGATAGCAATTATGTAATGTAATCAGCTGATTGTAACTAGATTGTAATTATGTAATGTAATCAGTTGATTGTAACTAGATAGCAATTATGTAATGTAATCAGTTGATTGTAACTAGATAGCAATTATGTAATGTAATCAGTTGATTGTAACTAGATTGTAATTATACAATGTAATCAGCTGATTGTAACTAGATTTCAATTATGTAATGTAATCAGCTGATTGTAACTAGATTGTAATTATGTAATGTAATATGCTGATTGTAACTAGATTGTAATTATGTAGTCAGGTGATTGTAACTAAATTGTAATTTTGTAATGTAATAAACTGATTTTGACTAGATTGTAATTATTTAATGTAATAAGCTGATTTTAACTAGACTGTAATTATGTAATCAGCTGACGGTAACTAGATTGTAATTATGTAATCTGCTGATTGTAACTAAATTGTAATTAGGTAACCTGCTGATTGTAACTAGATTGTAATTATGTATTCTGCTGATTGTAACTAGATTGTAATTATGTAGTCTGCTGATTGTAACTAGATTGTAATTATGTATTCTGCTGATTGTAACTAGATTGTAATGATGTATTCTGCTGATTGTAACTAGATTGTAATGATGTATTCTGCTGATTGTAACTAGATTGTAATTATGTATTCTGCTGATTGTAACTAGATTATAATTATGTAATCTGCTGATTGTAACTAGATTGTAATTATGTATTCTGCTGATTGTAACTAGATTATAATTAGGTAACCTGCTGATTGTAACTAGATTGTAATTATGTAACCTGCTGATTGTAACTAGATTGTAATTATGTATTCTGCTGATTGTAACTAGATTATAATTAGGTAACCTGCTGATTGTAACTAGATTGTAATTATGTAACCTGCTGATTTTAACTAGATTGTAATGATGTATTTTGCTGACAGTAACTAGATCGGGATTATGGACTGTATTGTTGAGACGATGACAGGTTCCCGCATTTTTTTCTTTTGTCTCTTTGGAAGGTCCTCCATCACGAAGCCTACAATATCCTCAAGGTTATGTCTAGGGAATAAAAAATATTAGTATTAATCTGATATGACACCTAATTAACAGATATATGGAATAATCCTGTAATTGAAAACAAAGTTAGTATTTGAAAAAGACCTACACGATTAAGATATGGAAAATAAGCTGTAGTGCCTCTTTAAATTAACACGTTCATTGGTACGTTGTAGTTGTAGCATTCTGCAAAATATCCTACATGATGTTATGTAAAGGTTGAAATCTTATTTCCTCTCCTCTGACCTTGACGGTCATTATTAAACCTGAATAAACATGAATTGCTTGCATAACATAGTGATATATTCTAGCTTACATTTGCACAACATGGAAATCTGCGTATTAATTTTACAAATATCATCCTCTTTATCCTTCAGGGATTTTTTTATGTAATCATGTACATTATATCCCTACCATTAGAATAAAATCACTCCAAAAATGTCTAATTATGTCCCCTTGTAGGAGACTTTATCTTGCATTTAAATAAATCTAAATCATATTTGCCTATAAGCATAGCATTTGTCATGTTTGGTTGAATTTCATCCATTATTTTTTAAATGAAAATGAAAATTTGAAGTCACGAAGAATCTCAGTCGCACATTGAAAGAGCTCATCATAGCCTTTGGTTCATGTTAGCTAAAAGGCTTTAAATATTTCGTAGTTTTAATTTTGACGCAGGTGTCATATGTATATCTTCAAAACGGTATTTAATTATGAGGCAGTTGCTTGTGTCTTCAACATTTCTAAGACGAAAATGCAATAGCTCAACTACAGAGCAAGTGTCACATACAGATCAGAATCATAACTTACTGCAAGTATTTATTTCTGAGATGTTTTATCACTGAATTCAGAAACCAGCAGTCCGTGCCTTTTGCAGTACCGGACAAGGAGTCGCCATACACAATGTAGAAGTTGTTGTCTCTTGGTTCTAAGCTCGTCCTGTTCCTGTCTGATAACAGTGTACATTGATTGGTGCAAATGTTTACATTTATTAAAACAAACCAAAATTCTTGAAATATTTACTTACATTCTCTTCACCTTGCATTCTACAGATTATTTCATTATTCAAGTAATTACAATTACATAACGCAAGAAGCATATAATATTGATATTAATGGAATATTAACAACTACAAGTAGTAAACAAACCAAAATGAAGTTAATAGAAAATGAGAAATGTATCATATTTGCTATTGGCCAAAAGAGGAAAAGTTAAATTAAGACATTAACGTAAGCAGGATACGCCTTACAGCGAAGACTCATTTGCCTTAACAGTGACTTGCCGGAGATTCGTCACAAAGATACAAGAGTCCCATAGACCTTACCGGTCATCGGGGTATCTCTGTCACCTTAAATCTTACATGAATAAAGGTGTTGCATGCTGATGGTGCAACGAATGTTTTTTTCAAACCCCCGAACGATGTGGGCTTAAGATTTTGTGATTGATTATTACACATCATCCGGTCAGAATACTTATACTTTTAATGTAACTTTTTTTTTACAACGAACATGTAGGTATATTCCTCTGTAACAACTGTGTTGGCAGGGGTTATTTGTTTGCTATATATTTTCGTTAAGAAATAAGGAAGATTCATACAGATGTCAACTCTGTTTCACTGAATCATCCATATAACCCTACCCTGAGGCTTCAGTTCTTGACCCAGGATAAAAAAATTTCAGTTCTGGTATATGCCTTCTTATTATGTGAAGTATGCAGTGTGGGTCTCTTTAGAAGAATTTCCTAGAGGTTCTTAACAAAGTTGTGAAATTTATGGCTTCTGAGTCAGGGGTTCTGTTTACAGGGTTGGGCTTATTTGTCCATACGGTGTTTTTTTCTTTTAAACCTCATCTGGACTAACTAAAGTTATTACAGAGTAATAATGAAGATATTAGCGTCTCTATATATTGTAAAATGTCTGACCCCTTAAGTTAGGAGTAATGGTGGTAGGGTAAGGTTTTGACTTATATATTGTAAAATGTCTGATCCCTTAAGTTAGGAGTAATGGTGGTAGGGTAGGGTTTTGACTTATATATTGTAAAATGTCTGATCCCTTAAGTTAGGAGTAATGGTGGTAGGGTAGGGTTTTGACTTATATATTGTAAAATGTCTGATCCCTTAAGTTAGGAGTAATGGTGGTAGGGTAGGGTTTTGACTTATATATTGTAAAATGTCTGACCCCTTAAGTTAGGAGTAATGGTGGTAGGGTAGGGTTTTGACTTATATATTGTAAAATGTCTGACCCCTTAAGTTAGGAGTAATGATGGTAGGGTAGAGATTTGACTTATATATTGTAAAATGTCTGACCCCTTAAGTTAGGAGTAATGGTGGTAGGGTAGAGATTTGACTTATATGCAAGGTGAAGATAACGAACAGTGATCAATCTCATAACTCCTACAAGCAATACAAAATAGATAGTTGGGCAAACACGGACCCCTGGACACACCAGAGGCGGGATCAGGTGCCTAGGAGGAGTAAGCATCCCCTGTTGTAAAATGTCTGACCCCTTAAGTTAGGAGTAATGGTGGTAGGATAGAGATTTGACTTATATATTGGACATCAAACAGAAAAACATGTGATGTAGTAATTGTAAGAGGGAAACCTCTATCAATCATGTCCATTGACCCAAAAGATGTTCCATATCAAGTTTAGTGATCATTCTGGGAAGAGAAAATGTTCAAACGCCTACGATACACGACGACGGATAACAATATTTCGTCAAGTTCATTCAGCTGATTAGTTGAGAAAACCAAAATATTTCTAAAAGTTGATTTTAGCATTATCTGAATGAAATATGAATACCAAGATGTAACAAGAGTACCGGGAATGGTACAGAATACGCCAGTCACAAGCTTATGCAGGATGTTTTTCATCAGCCATGAGTTGTTGAAGTTTACTTAAGGTAATATCAGCCAAGTTGCGACATACTTCCTTTTGCATTGTATGAGTAAAAGTTTAAAACGTAAATGTACGGTACACTGTTCATGTCTGAGTATAGGGAAACGCCCAGAGTACGCAATAAAATGTTATATAATAAAGTATAGTGTATATGCAGTAAAATGCAGTGTGTAATTGTGTATATGCAGTAAAATATTATATATATATATATATATGTATATATATATATATATATATATATATATATATATATATACAGTAAACCGCAGTGTATAATATGAATATGTATTAGAATGTAGTATGTAATGTGTATATCTACTAATATGTAGTATGTAATGTGTATATGTAGTAAAATGCAGTGTGTAATATGTATATGTAGTAAAATACAGTGTGTAATATATATATACAGTAAAATGCAGTGTGTAATATGTATATGCAGTAAAATACAGTATGTAATACGTATATGTAGTAAAATGCAGTGTGTAATTGTGTATAAGCAGTAAAATGCAGTGTGTAATGTGTATATACATTAAAATGCAGTATGTAATGTATGAAGTACAATACAATGTATAATATGTATATGTAGTAAAATGCAGTGTGTAATATGTATATGTAGTAAAATGCAGTATGTGATATCTTTATGTAGTAAAATGCAATTTGTAAAGTGTGAGTGCAGAAAAATACAGCATGTGTTTAAAGTGAAGCAAAGTAAGTTTATTAGTATGTGTACTGTAACATTATATCTTATCTTTTGTAAATTGTTTTTATAGATTTTATCGTTACGGGACCCTTCATCCTGATTAAAGTAACTATGTAAAGTGAAGCAAAGTTAGTGTAGTATGTATATTGTAACAGTATATCTGTATCTAAATTGTTTTGCATGGTATATCCTTACAGATCCCTTCTTCATTTGACTCCTTTGTAAAGTACTGAAAAGGATGATGAATATTTACTCATAGTTTTAATGTATTAAAACAGAATAAACCATAGAACTCCTCTTGCTATTTCAATACCTGACGACCATCCTGCCACACACGTATACCCCACATTACATATGAAACAAAGGGAAGAGAGGTTGAAGTGGATCCAAATTGTAATATGATCTAAAGTGACTCCCATGACAGATACACAGCAGGTTTTAGCTTGACATGGGACAGAGAAACGAAAACAGAAAGCTACAAAAGGATGGGCGTACAGAAATCGCTGTACCATAAAATATACGACCCATCTAAAGACAGACGTATAAAAGAAAACCGTATAGATTACATTGGACACGATTACTCAATAGTTTGAATGTGATTTTCCGTAGATTTCACGCTTTTCTATCTAATATGTTCACTGGGTTCTTTTTTTATCAAAATTATTAATAATCTTTTTGTTTTACCTTTCCTCGTCTTAACTTCCATTATGATAGGTGGATCCCAGATCTGGTCATCAGACACTGTTAATATTGTTAACTTGTACGGTGTTCCAGTCCATAGATCTGAAAACTTACAGCTATACTTATGGAGCGGTTCCTTTTTCTTGGATCGAAACACAGCACCGTTGGTTATAAGAACGCCGTCATAACGTAGTGATAGTCTGTAAATTGTTTTAGATTTTTCACTGGGAAGCACGGCTTCATTCCAGAACACTGATATCGTTGTTGTGTCGGTTTTTATCTCCAAGTCTGTTGGACCTACAAGATCAATCACGTGATTATTTTACACGTTTGGTATTCTATTCGGAATAGGCATGTCCTTACTATTTAGCTGTCATTTGACAGGGGTCAACCTCTGTATTCCTTTCTCTTTCCTTTTATGATCACGTTACATCACAAATAAACAAAATGGCGACTCGAAAGCGTGGACGGCTTATAGGCTGTTGGTGGGATAAGTTCAGAGATTAAACAAAGCAAAACTACAATCAGAAAAATGGGTAGGGAGAACCATTTTGAGTGATAGATATTAGCAATATTCCATTATCACCTGCATATGGTGGTTATATCTCTCAACTGATTCGATACGCAAGTGCTTTTTCTGCGTATGGTCAGTTTTTAAATCGAGGCAAGCAACTGACAAACAAGTTAATGGTACAGGGGTTTCAACAGTCTCGATTGAAGTCAGAATTTTGCAAATTCTATGGTTGTTTTACCGATCTAGTTCGTTAATATAACCTATCATGGGGTCAAATGCTGTCTGATGTGTTTCATACCGATTGTTAGGTCGTTTTTGGCACACCAAGTTTGACTACGGATGACTCCGTTTAGCTGATCAGGATATAGGGCTCACAGCAGGTGGGACCAGTCGACTGGGGATGCTTACTCCTCCTAGTTACCTGATCCCACCTCTGGTGTGCTCAGTGGTCCGTGTTCGCCCAACTTTCTATTTTGTATTCCTTATAGGAGTTATGAGGTTGATTACTGTTCATTATCTTCACCTTTCATTGAAAGGTGGTTAAATTTCATTTTTTCCCCTTGTATTGAATAGACCAATACTTTATTAAGACCAATGTGATGGATTTGTAAGAAATGCACATTTTATATAGCTTATAATACGGAAACAATAATCTTTTTCTTGGTAATTAATTCGCGAGGTACCCGACCTATATACCTTCAAATGTAAAAGAATTCACACTACCCGGAACGTAATGTGTCAAATACTAGAATTTTCTTGACGCAAAAAAGCAAAGATACCTTCAGATTGATTGAATATTGATAGGGACTATCGAGAATATTTCACTCATAAGAAGACGTCGCCATTACTGGAGAAGGGCTGCAAAATTTAGGCCTATGTTCGGCGCTTACGGCCTTTGAGCAGGGAGGGATCTTTATCGTTCCACACCTACTGTCACACGGAACCTCGGCTTTTACAGTTTCATCCGAATGACTACCCAATTTAGTTGCCTCTTACAACAAGCAAGGGGTACTGAGGACCTATTCTAACCCGGATCCCCACGGGACAGATACCTTCAGAACTGTCAGCCAAGAGTTCAATACTCCTCTGTAGCGACCTATATAGTATGCTCCACTTACCAACCTTTGGGGTTCGACATTGTATGAAATCTGTGGGGTCGCCTCTTCCTTTATCCTTTTCTGCATAAACTCTTATTTTGTATAATATATCAGGCTCCATGTCTGAAAGTTTGCATTCATATTTCTTTGATATGGGCCTCGCAGGCACTTCAACAAAGTCAATAATAAACTTGGATCTGTACTCCACCAAGTAGTGCGATATTCCATGGTATTCCTGTAGAGGCGGCTCCCAGGAAACAACGACTTCAAAAGATTGCACATCCTCAAATATCAGGTTCTGTGGCTGTACTAGAATATGCAATAACAAAGGAATATTCATTATGTAAATCTACCAGTCAAATGAGAGAATTATCCAGTCTGAATGCTCTTACTGTTTGGAATTTGCCTTACAACACACCTACATCTAACATCCACGTTTCATCTCAAGAGGTGATTGTTAATAACGAAAATCTCTCTCTCTCTCTCTCTCTCTCTCTCTCTCTCTCTCTCTCAGAATCAAAGTGTTGGGTTGTGATATGTATAAATATATATATTTCTATGTATATGGCAAACAAATTAGAAGGGGGAAGCCAATTAAATTCATTGATTATGTAAACCTATTTTGCAAACTGAAAAGAAGAAGGGGTTAATAAAAGATTAAAGCAGTGGGTTTATAAAAAGTAGGAATGGTGACTAAGTCGTTGATTAATGTACATATACGTATTACAAAAAGAGCAGGGGTTAAGATACATCGCAGTTTCAATATCCATATGAAAGGTGAAGATAACGAACAGTGATCAACCTCATAACTCCTATAAGCAATACAAAATAGAGAGTTGAGCAAACACGGACCTCTGGACACACCAGAGGTGGGATCAGGTACCTAGGAGGAGTAAGCATCCCCTGTCGAGCGGTCAAACCCGCCGTGAGCCCCATACCCTGATCAGGTAAACGGAGTTATCCGTAGTCAAAGTCAGTGTACCCAGAGCGACCTAACAATCGGTATGGAACACGTCAGACAGCTTTTGACCCAATTATAGGTCGTGTTGACAAACTAGATCGTTATAACGACCATAGAATTTGCAAAACGCTGACATCAACTTGTTTATCAGTAGCTTGCCTCGATTCAAAACCTGACCATACGCAGAACAAACTCTTGCGTATCGAATCAGTTGAGAGATATAAACAACATATGCAGGTGATAATGGAATGTTGCTACATAAATATGGGAAGTTGACAATGGAGAAGCTGAAATCATTCTGTTTGTCATACAGTTGAGTTGTCAGTTTGCCGTTAATGTCAACAACTCAATTTTGCGTCTCCAGTTAGTATAGATATAAATCTTGTAAGGGAGATAATATTGTCAGGGTTAGGCCGTTCTTGGCACACTGATTTTGACTACAGATAACTCCGTTTAAATGTACCTGATCAAGATATAAAGCTTACGACGGGTGTGATCGGTCGACAGAGGATTCTTACTCCTCCTAGGCACCTGATCCCATCTCTGAGGTGTCCAGGGGTCCGTGTTTGCCCAATTCTCTAATTTGTATTACCTATAGGAGTTATGAGATTGATCACTGTTTGTTATCTTCATCTTTCATAAAAAGAAGTTGAAGCATTCTGCAAGAAATTGATATTATAGGGTCCAACATACATTTTGTATTGTTTGTGTTACATCTCGTCTAGAAGTTTTCATCCATATTGAGACATCACCAGTTGTAGGTGAAGTACCACAAATTTAGACCTATGCGTAGCACTCAGGGCCGGAGCAGTGAGGTTTCTTTAACATGCCAACCTTTGTCGTGACATGAGGCTTCCGTTTTTAAGGTCATATAAAAAAACAACGTGCTTTTCACTTTCGAATTACCGAGGGATTGGCGAAGATGCATCACTACCTATATTTGGGTGTTAGGTTTGACGCAGGCATGACATGCGGGGCTCGAACTACCAATCTCTCTTCTGTACTACTGAGCTACCTCGACCGGTTAGTATCAATATTAAATTTCGTACAAAAATCCCTAGACATTTAAACTACATGTACTTTATTCATGGTTTCCTCTCGCTTTCTCTTTCGAAGTAAACCATTTGACGATTTAACACATAATCAGATGACTGTACAAATATAATAGTACTTACTTTTAGCTTTTGTTTTGAATTGGACTTCCGGAAGATATACCGTAGAACCAATGTAAATTCCAACGAGGTAGTTAGTATTGCTACTGAGGTAATCTATCATATGGGTCTGTTGTTGCCCTGGAACAATTTCGAGCTGCTCGGAAATTTCATCTCCCCCAGTTTTCTTTCTGCATTTAGCTATAAATTTCTGTCCCTCTACGTCATTCTCCAGCCACCATGATATTGTTATTGAATGAGTGGAAGCTGCTACCATTTGGATTTCTCTTGGTTCCTCTTCATTAAGATAAGGAGAAAGATTAATATCATGCAAAGGTATGCTACTTCTCTGAAAAGAGTTCATCTACATTGCAAATGTACGTATGATTGATTGATTGATAATACACTGTTTGATGTTCCGCTTGAGATTTTTTCACTCATATGGAGACGTCACCACTGCCGATGAAGAACTGCAAAATTTAGGCCTTTGCTCGGCGCTTAGGGTTTGAGAAGGGAGGGATCGTTATTGTGCCACACCTGCTGTGACACGGGACCTTGGTTTTTGCGGTCTCATCCGAAGGACCCGCCCCATTTAGTCGCCTCTTACGACAAGCAAGGGGATACTGAGGACATATGTTTTTGTGATCTCATCTCCATTTAGTCGCCTCTCACGACAAGCAATGATGTACTGAGGATCTATTCGAGTATTTCATATCAGCAGTGTAGGTAACTGTATTTGATCGAGTGTTGTGTTTTATATGATCAGTGTAAATAATATTACTCCTTTTGCATTGGTCACAATGCTTTCCGTAAATATCCAATGCAGACGTGGACTTTGAAAGAGTTTTATAACACAAATTGTTCTATATCAAACACTAATTCTAAGAATCTGCATGTAGGTTTCGACTTGTTACGCCTTCTGATAGCACTCGGTATACCATGATAGAAAGACAAGCGAAATATACCAAACATAGACAGTCTGTTAACTATACCATGAGAGACAGGCGAAATCAGGCAAAAATAGACAGACTCTGGTAACTCTATTCATCGTGATTTTATATACAGATGCAAGAGAATCAGGTATCCTCCAAGGCTAAAGTTACATTTGTATAATTTCAGATCGTGATACAAAGAAGAAATATGAGACTTACCTACGTCTTGAATGATATATTTTGTGTGATTGGGCCAGCCCTTCTTTTTCTGTGTCTTTGCTAGCACTGGCCAGACACTTATTTTGTAGGTTGTCATCGCATTAAGATCACTGAGCAAACAACTGGGTTCCTGGGAAACAATTTCATGTTTTTTGACGTACACTTTGTTCTGATCGAATTCATATACGTTCACCAAGTAGTTCAACTCGAAATGTTCAAACAATTCTGGAGGTGTCCATTTTACAGATAGCTCGTTCAACGACAGTTCCTGTATCTTCAGATCTTTTGGATACAAACCTGAAATAAATAAATACTTGAAAAGCATTGTTTTGCCTGGTCTTGGGCCGTTCTGATTAAGTCGTACGTAAAAGCATTGTTTTGCAGGATCTTAGGCTGGTCTGATAAGTCGTACGTAAAAGCATTTTTCTGCGGGATCTTAGGCAATCGTAACACTCGGTTAACCATAAATGAACTTCGTATGAACATGTAGATCGACGCCATCAGAGTCGGTTGCTGTAATACATGTACATAAATGTAACCATGACGTCACGGTCGTACATTGCAATATAAAACGCAAGCTTTCAAACGCATGTAAGATATCATAAATATCTAATGTATTCAACCACTATCAATTCCCACTTGTATGTCTATGTATTAGAGAGAATAAGTCGTTAATGATGCCAAAAATGAATCTGGTAAAAATTCAAATAACACATATACAGGGATTCAGTTCTAGCCTTTTAACTTCATCCCCATGCAGCAAAGAAATACATCGATTTGATGCAATCTTTGCGCCGATCCATGTCCGAGTCTTCTTACCAGTCACGGAAAAGGACGAGCGCGTGATCCGATTGGATCTTGGCTGTTCTGATTAAGTTTACTTTTCGTGAGAAAATACAGATTTTACATATTGCATTCGATAAGAGTTGAAATTGCTTAGTTGAAATTCTATCTGGAAAACAGTTTAACTTTGAATCATCCAAACGTCTATGATTCGATTTCACACCATACTTTTCGTTTTACTAAATGGAATTAATGAAAAATGATTTGTTAGATGCTTTTGTTTGTTTATGCATCTCATCCCAACTTTGTAAGTTTTGATTTTAAATATAACGGTACCGGTAAACCTGGAAATTCGGACAGCTCTAGAAACAAATAAGACTTTAATTAAAATCTGTGTCGAGATTGTAAATTTACCTGTTTGATCTTAAATAAAATGAAAAAGAGCTGCATATATACTGCATGATTATTACAATGTCACGCTGAAACATAAACAATCCTGTAAAGCCGCATTCTGAAACATTGATTATGATCCATTCTTTGTAATTTCGGCCACATTGTTTACCGAAATAAAAAAAAAAAGACAATTTATCATAGCCGCTTGAATCACAGCAGTTTGAAAATCAACATTAGAATTTATACCAATTAATACATGTAAAATACCTCTTTTGTCCATGCGCGTGCGACACGTGTCTATGAAGAAAATCTTTGGTTTGTCCATGAAATCTTTCCAAACGTTTTTGGAGACCATTTTAAATAAATCTTGGTAAGGGATCGTGTGTTCATCACTGGTGTTGAATCCTTCAATGTTCCCGTGGGTCGCAATGAAGCACATAAACATGCTGTAACTGAAGAAATCCTTTCTGGACGTGATTTTCTGCAGTTCATGCATAATGTCGTCCTTCCCGCCATTGTGAAGTTTTACTATGAGGTCATCTTTCACAATCATGTCTCTTTCAAACAGTTTTAGCAAATTTGCTGTGAGAGATAAATTGCATTTATATTCTTACACTCTTTTAATAACCAATTACATCATCAAAGTCATTATATTGAATTGCAATATATCTATCTATCTATTTGTTTTACTATCCAATCAATATATCCATTTTATCAACGAGGTTTTGATAAAGTACCCCAGTAAAGACATTTTCCTAGAACACTTTAGGTAATCTCATCATTTTTTATTGAGACATTTTTTGATGTTTTCAATTTTTCTGAATTCATTATGTATATAACACTACACATGCTCTAAAAACTTTGACATTTTGTCATGAAAATATATCATATATTCATACCGTAAAAAATACTATAAAATACATTTGCCGTCAGCAGAGTTTTTATATTTTGTATACAATAGATTGGTTAACGATAAGCAAAATGTTTTTTAAAGTTTAATTCTCCGCTATGACTGTAAGGGTATTTTAAAAATTTAGAAAATTTGCATATTTTTCAAAATGTGACAATATGTCATTTTCATGACCTTTTGCACTTAAACAGGATGGATGTCAGCCATGTCGACTGTAATTGCAAGACACGGTTACCTGATTTATTAACTTGCAAAATAAAATATATCAACAGTTATTTAAGATTTCATTTGATTTATCCCCACAGTTGGACAAAAAAAAACAAAAAAAACAAAACCCCAAAAAACAGTAAAATTTGACTTAAAATCTTGTTACAGAGGGTCTATTTTTAGAAACATGTCTACCACCTTGTACCAGTAGAATGATCGGGATACACATTTTCAATTCATTCATACTAGATATTACTGGCAAAGTTTGAATCCAAACAGAGAATTTGGCTACTGGACCATTTTGCATGTTTTTCACTGAGATGATGAAGAACAAATCACGTGACTCACATGTGGAATAATTGGAGCGAGGCATTTATCAAATTACATGACTCACATGTGTACAGTATGTAATCATAGGAGCGAGCTATTAATCAAATACACAAAGCGAACGATATAACCATTGAACTACCGCAGCACAGTTTTTCACTAAGGACGGTAATAAATTAACTTCCGATAAAGTTACATTATACAAATCCACGAAAACTGATTTCTCTAAAAAAAAAAAAAAAAAAAAAAATTCATGAAACCGCAATACACGTCATTACATTACATTGCATGTCAAATGATAATGATTTCTTTAAAATGAATTATGAAACTGAATTACATGTCATTACCTAAGGTTTTCTTTAAGATGGGAAGTGGTTTACTTTTCTTGAAGAGATCATTTAGAATAATGAACACAACTTCTAAAAAGAAAAAAACATATACATGTATAATGATTGATTACAGCAAAGCGATATGATAATTACAGGTGTTGAACTTAATTATGTTGATTTATTGTCAAGTATCAAGTAGAATATCTTAATTTCTGTAGATATGAAAAACCACAGTCTTGGAGAAACTTTAAAAAGTATCTCAAGCTATATTCCTGTTTGAAACGGTGAATTGTATCAACATTACACATACAGATTCCTACTTCTGGGTAGTTCGTAGTGAACAAGATTTATGCACATCATACACACTCATAAAACCTGGATGTTCGATATACAAGTAGGTATGTGTAGATACTATATATAAGAAAATTGAATAAAACAGACTATATGGACTCTTCAATTTCAGGAGATAAAATATTGTGCCATGGAAGTCATCAACTGAACGGAAAATTTAGTGACAGTTATTATTGTGGAATTTACAAACCTAAATGGTAAGTAATGTGGCACCAATATTGATACAGAGTTAGTTTAATAAACATATAACTCATCTGAATAGAGCGGCAATATCACTTAGGTGCACATTAATTTTCCAGACATTAAATATGAAGGACTGCTCCAAGATTATGTAAAATCCAGCCGAAATGAATCTCAACCGAGATTAACTTCGAACTTCTTCACCGGCATCTTGAATGTAGCGCTTTAGCTTAAGACTCTCACCATAAATAAGTGAAGGCTGTGTTAAATACAGATGATGAATGATAGATATACTTACTCTTGGGCTCTTTCCGTTTAGGTACCAATATAGGAGGTTTATCAACTGAAAAAGAGTCCTTGACTGTTATTTACTCTATACACATCTACGGTGTACAAGCATTTATAAGAAAGCTACAGCCCCACCCCCTGTTATATGCTGTTTTGTTTAATATCCAAAATAACACACCTACTCTATATCTGTGTGTTCGCCATGCCGCAATTCAATGACTAAATGTTTGAACTCAAATTATAAACTTAAGTGATTATCTACTCAAAAAACTGAACACCTTGAAAACAAAGGGCATATAATTGTGTAGGCGCGGTTAGTAAAAACTTTTCGCGAGGTAAGATAATTCGCAGGTATTATTCGGGGGAGGGTGTTAACGGTAATCGACCAAGCGGTACCTGTGTTAGAATAGGGGTATGAGAGGGATGACGCAATACCGGGTATTTAAATAGCAAGATAAACAGGACTTGGAATTTTTTTTAGCAATAAGCGGGGTTGGTATTATAACGGGGAGGGGGGCGTTATATCGAGAGATAACCCTATATTTATGGTGTTCTAATTGTCACCTGTAGGGTAACATTGTGAATGTGGGAGCTTAATTTTGCATTGATATCCTTCCTATCCTCTCATTGTGAGCGTGGGAGGTTGGTGTCGCACGACTACCGGGGGAGATTAAGGTCGTATTAATACCCTTGTATCCTCTCATTGTTGCGATCATATTTTTCACTCTTGCGTTCTTATCCTAATTATAATGCCAAGGGTTCGAGGAAACGGGTGCGACAACTCAATATTAACCTCATGTTGGTGCTTTCGAGTTGTCTCCGTCGCCATTAGGACGTTAAGGGAGTTCCCTAACAGAGAAACTCCAACTAGAGCCATGGCCCTAAACAGTCATTTAAGTTTGAAACAACTAGAAACTGAAAACAGAACGGAGGGTAGCCGTTTCTAGTCAGGAAGTGTTCCCAGTGCAATAATTACACAATGTACAGTAGGACCTGTATATCCATATTGAACAATGTACAGTAGAATCTGACCTGTGTATCCATATTGAACAATGTATAATAGAATCTGACATGTGTATCCATATTGAACGATGTACAGTAGAATCTGACATGTGTATCCATATTGAACAATGTCCAGTAGAATCTGACCTGTGTATCCATATTGAACAATGTACAGTAGAATCTGACATGTGTATCCATATTGAACAATGTACAGTAGAATCTGACATGTGTATCCATATTGAACAATGTACAGTAGAATCTGACATGTATATCCATATTGAACAACTTCGAGGGTGTGACTGCGACAAGAGATAATTTGTATTTCTTTGAATTGTTGTTATGTGATTGTGATAAGAGATAATTTGTATTTATGTAATTTATAGTTATGTGATTGTGACAAGATGTAATTTGTATATCTGTGAATTATTGTTATGTGCAGTAGAGTTCATATAGGAACTTTTTAATTTTTGGCAAACGTTTTAACTTTAAGGGCTAGGATTAGGTTAATTATAACTGCACGTTAAGATAAGGTGTAGGTCGTGAGAACTTTATTTCTGCAAGAAAGTATGGTTAGCTTTTCTCTATTCGTTTTACACGAGAATACTTATTCACTCACCAGCTTGAGGTGAAATGCCACAAATTTAGAACTGTGAGGTATAATAATCGTACCAATGTCTGCCATGACACGGCGCCTGTTGTCAAGGTCATATCTAAAAGACCACACCTAGTGCCAGTATATTTACAAATGAACCGTTACTATGTTAAACGTTTTAGGTTTGATACACCGCCGGGATAGAGAAACGAACCCCTCGGTTGCGAACCTAGCCCCCCTCCCCAACTACAATCACCAAGGCACAAAGGGGACTCGAACTCACGACCTACCAGTCACGAAGCAAACGCTCTAAACACAGGCCTATCACGACCGTGGAAAAACCTCGTCAAATAACACACATTCACTGAACCCGGGCCATTGTGTGTTATAGTCAATCATTCTATACATTGTGTGTTATAGTCGATCATTCTATAAACATTGTGTGTTATAGTCAATCATTCTATAAACATTGTGTATTATAGTCCATCATTCTATAAACATTGTGTGTTATAGTCATCATTCTATAAACATTGTGTGTTATAGTCATCATTCTATAAACATTGTGTGTTATAGTCAATCATTCTATACATTGTGTGTTATAGTCATCATTCTATAAACATTGTGTGTTATAGTCATCATTCTATAAACATTGTGTGTTATAGTCAAACATTGTGTGTTATAGTCATCATTCTATAAACATTGTGTGTTATAGTCAATCATTCTATACATTGTGTGTTATAGTCATCATACTATAAACATTGTGTGTTATAGTCATCATTCTATAAACATTGTGTGTTATAGTCGATCATTCTATACATTGTGTGTTATAGTCAATCATTCTATACATTGTGTGTTATAGTCGATCATTCTATAAACATTGTGTGTTATAGTCAATCATTCTATAAACATTGTGTATTATAGTCCATCATTCTATAAACATTGTGTGTTATAGTCAATCATTCTATAAACATTGTGTGTTATAGTCATCATTCTATAAACATTGTGTGTTATAGTCATCATTCTATAAACATTGTGTGTTATAGTCAATCATTCTATACATTGTGTGTTATAGTCAATCATTCTATAAACATTGTGTGTTATAGTCATCATTCTATAAACATTGTGTGTTATAGTCATCATTCTATAAACATTGTGTGTTATAGTCATCATTCTATAAACATTGTGTGTTATAGTCGATCATTCTATACATTGTGTGTTATAGTCAATCATTCTATACATTGTGTGTTATAGTCGATCATTCTATAAACATTGCGTATTATAGTCAATCATTCTATAAACATTGTGTATTATAGTCCATCATTCTATAAACATTGTGTGTTATAGTCATCATTCTATAAACATTGTGTGTTATAGTCATCATTCTATAAACATTGTGTGTTATAGTCATCATTCTATAAACATTGTGTGTTATAGTCATCATTCTATAAACATTGTGTGTTATAGTCGATCATTCTATACATTGTGTGTTATAGTCAATCATTCTATACATTGTGTGTTATAGTCAATCATTCTATACATTGTGTGTTATAGTCATCATTCTATAAACATTGTGTGTTATAGTCATCATTCTATAAACATTGTGTGTTATAGTCGATCATTCTATACATTGTGTGTTATAGTCAATCATTCTATACATTGTGTGTTATAGTCGATCATTCTATAAACATTGTGTGTTATAGTCAATCATTCTATAAACATTGTGTATTATAGTCCATCATTCTATAAACATTGTGTGTTATAGTCATCATTCTATAAACATTGTGTGTTATAGTCGATCATTCTATAAACATTGTGTGTTAAAGTCAATTATTCTTTAAACATTGTGTGTTATGGTTGATCATTCTATAAGCATGAAAGTTTCAAGCTTCAACGCGTAATCTACGAAGTATCTGTCGATTATCAATCAGTATATGTTGTACTTATTGTTACTTAAAACAGGATATTTAGTCAGAATTTGATTACAATTCAAATCAGATACTTGTTCACCAAGTGCCATACATTTTACGACACATGACCCTGGATACGAGGTGATCAAATTGGGTCACCTGAGTCACACAGATGATTTAAATTGTTTCTACTCACCCCGCCTTGACGTAGTTGTACTTTCGTTATCAGAATCTTCAACATAAAAAACAAATCAGAAAGAAATAAAGTATTTGGTGAGTTAATCTATGTTTTATTTTGATACATTGTTAACAATTGACTCGTAGAATACAAGAGAATGGTTTAATATTCGAAGTTGCGAATAAATTCCTTATTCGGTATAATATTAGTACCATCGTTGTTGTTATGAACGCATTTATATGGCAAGCCGTTTTACTATCCAGTCGTAAAATAAGGCATCTCTTTAGATAAGGGAGATATCTCTTTACACTAGAGAAATATCTCTATTGGTTGTAGACATATATCTGTGAGTTAGGTATATATATATATATATATATATATATATATATATATATATATCGGGTGTTGTTCGAACTTTAGTGCTTTTATATATATATATATATATATATATATATATATATATATACACGCTAGGGAGATAGCTCTTTAACCAAAAGAGATATCTCTTTGAGCTAAGGAGATATCTTTTTCTCTTTCAGAGACATCTCTTAAAGCGAGAAATATATTTCTCAAAGACAAAGATATCTCTCTAGCGTAAAGAGATATATATCTATCAATGTAAAAATAGATATCGCTTTAAATTAGAGAGATATCTCGTTAAATTTTCAAAAACAGATACCAATTTATTTCAAAGAGACATATCTCTTTAATTTAAATATATAACTATTTAAATTAAACAGATTTTGCCCGGTGATCATGACTTCTCCCTGTTGTATCGCCATCTCTGATATTTCAGAATCAAAAGATTTAAAATACTTGTCTTCTTTCGATGGCATCATGAGACCAAATAATATAGAAGCCATGAATTTGACCCATTTTCTAAACCATGTTGGACGCACAAATGGGTAGAATAAAACTTGTTTATCGATTGCAAGGCCCTTACACCTCATTTGCCTAACTTCATTTCATATCATCCTCTGAAGTTGAAATAAAAGATTTGCTAGAGTTCCTCATTGACAATATCTTCGTGGCCTTTAGTGATGAGGTCTTCCAACAGTCTGTTGGAATTCCCATGGGCACGAATTGTGCTCTTTTGCTAGCTGACCTGTTTCTATATTCATATGAACCAGAATTTATTAAAAAACTTCTACGTGAGAAGAAAAATTCTCTCGCTGTGGCCTTGAATTCGACATTCGATATATCGATGACGTTTTGTCTATTAACAATAATAACTTTCATTCATATGTTGATTTCATATATCCCTGTGAGCTCGAAATAAAGGACACCACAGAGTCGTCAATTTCTGCTTCATACCTAAATATTTTATTGAAAGTAGGCATTAACGGCAAACTGACAACTCAACTGTATGACAAACGGGATGATTTCAGCTTCTCCATCGTCAACTTCCCATATTTATGTAGCAATATTACATTATCACCTGCATATGGTGTATATATATCTCAACTGATTCGATATGCAAGAGCTTATTCTGCGTATAGTCAGTTTTTAAATGGAGGTAAGCTTCTGACAAACAAGTTGATGGTACAGGGGTTTCAACAGTCTCGATTGAAGTCAGCATTTTGCAAATTATATGGTCGTTATAACGATTTAGTTCGTCAATACGACCTATCATTAGGTCAAATGCTGTCTGACGTGTTTCATACCGATTGTTAAGACGTTCTTGGCACACTGGTTTTGACTGCGGATAACTCTGTTTACTTGATCAGGATATAGGGCTCATAGCGGGTGTGACTGGTCAACAGGGGATGCTTACTCCTCCTAGGCGCCGGATCCCACCTCTGGTGTGTCCAGGGGTCCGTGTTTGCCCAACTATCTATTTTTATTGCTTATAGGAGTTATGAGATTGATCACTGTTCGTTATCTTCACTTTGCATTATCTCGATTTATCAGATAGTTGATATAAATGAATACTTCCATTCTCGTCTGTTTACTGTTTAGGACTGACTTCTAAATACGTTTTTTATTTCAACTTCAGAACAAACAGTACCCCAACTCAGCTTTCAATGAAAACCAGACTCGTGCTGTGTAAGGTATTGTGTATTGGTATTTGCACTAAGTTGAACTAGGTTGTTCTAGAGAAGTGATGTTTATATTTGTTGTCAAACCTGTGATCTAGATTGTTCAGGATCTCAGTACATGCTATTTTTAGTAGAACGATTACGTAATGGTTGCATCATGGTCTTACAAAATTGTACTAGAAAATCCACTCCTATAATAAAAACACTAACATTGTTTTGATAAAAAAAAAGCTCTGGCTAGACACTTTATTCATGTGGATTTTATTTCACCGGAACTCCGATTTTGGATTTCTATTTTGTGTGTGTGTAGATTCTGTTCGGATTTAATGTTCATATTTTGCTATTGTTACAATTTTCTATCAATTATTAATTGTGAATAAATTTTATTAATCATTTAATTGTCTTTTGTTAGGAAATTCAGCTGCACTATATCAAGGATTTGTTCTGACCCATATGACTCAGTTCTGCACTTATAGAATTTAGATACAATTAAGTAAGGGAAATATTCTACCTTCGTCGACAGCTTCTAGTTCTGCAGGCTTTGACTGGATGATTTTCTCTGCATCCTTTATTTTAGCTACAAAATAAGAAAAGGAATATATTTCATGATAGAAGTGTTAACTTGTAAGAAACTTTACAATATAAACTACCCATATCCCATCATCCTACCTACAATAACACATTACCTTGCATCAGAGCAAATTCGGTCCCTGCTTGTGCGATGATGGACCCTGCGAAAACGAAAATAGGAACAATATCAAAGTTTGTTATGAATTCAATACAATGCTGATTCAAATGACTTATCTCTCTGTTTTACTCTGAATGAAAACATTTCATTCAGTGTTACTTTACAATGTGCTGGGGGAAAACATACAAAGGGAAAAGAACATGATTCTGTTACCTTCAGGGATCTTTTGCACTTGTTGCTGCTGAATTTCATCTAAGTTTGGTGGAACTACAAAGTTTGACATACTTAGTATTAGATGTATGAAGTCATTGAATTCAATGACATGTGTAATCATATTAGTCAGAGTATCCAAAGTGCACGTATCTGGAGGAAGATGCAAAAGTCGTGACGAAATACACACCTTCAGCTTTGTTTCCCTCCTCAGGTATGGTGGGCATAGCTCCAGGTGGATAAGCCAGCACCCGTACGTCGTATTCTGTGTTCGCCTGAAGGTGTGTGATAGTGTACGTATGTCCTTTTGTTTCTGCTTTATTTGTCACAGCGGCTGGTTTTGATTTTTCCCGCCATTCTACTTGATAAGCCATGGTCCCTCTTCTAGTGTGAAGAGGGGGCTGCCATGTGATTTTGATTTCCTTTGCTCCTAGGTAAGCCTTCATTTTGGTGGGCTGTAGAAACCCATCTACTACACCTTCTACAGAAAAATAGGCAAGCAATTACATTTACAGAAACATTCAATTTGCAGAACATCAACTATTATTTTGAAAACTACGATGAAGTGTGTTAATCATACTGGAAGAGCATGTGTAGTCTTATTCAAGATATTTTACTGCAATATAATAGATATTGTGTGGACTGTATTTTGGTGATGTTGCAAAACTGATTACAACGAACAAGAGGAGAAATACTGGTACGAAGGGCTTTCACAGTACACAAAAAGAGAACATAACGAACCGTGAACAATCTCATAATCCAATGACTGATATTTGAACATAACGAGCCATGAACAATCTCATAATCCAATGACTGATATGTGAATATAACGAACCGTGAACAATCTCATAAAGTAATTCAATTATTTGTTAGTGTGTGGTTTTGAACTAAAGTGGTGATATTTAAAACATTCTAGTTTTATGAACAACACCTTTAGGTAGAAGATTAAAGAGAAGTGCGGAACCATGTATATTTTGGGGGGTTGAACCAAGTCAACATTCACTTGAACGAGCCAGGTTTAGAGACATTAAAGGGAAACTAGCGGAATAATTGTCATCCTATACAGCGAAGTCATGTATACATCAATCGATGATTTATATACGAGGAAATTGTATCCAGGTCTACCCGATTTCTTGCCGAGGAAATTGAAATCCCTGTTCAGAAAACAGTGACAGTATATCAACAAGTGCAGATAGGTCATCCACGACGGTTGTTGTGTTAAGCTGCCTTGCTGACGGTACAAAGTTAAACCCTATGGTGATCTTCAAGAGAAAGACAATGCTAAAAGAGAAGCTGGCGTCTGATGTCCTTGTGCAGATTGATGAAAAAGGCTGGATGACAGAAAAACAGTAATCTGTGGTTGCAGCGTGTGTTGGGAAATCGTTCTGGTGCAATGCTAAATAAGAAGACTCTTCTTGTATGGGATATCTTTAGGATAGTGTAAAGAGAAGTTTAAAGCAGGGGTCTGTGACGCAAGCAGTGATCCTGATGGTAGAGAATAGATCTGTGCTACAACTCCTGGTGTTTGAATAAGTCTTTCAAAGTCAAGATGTGAGAAATGTGGATGAAGTGGTTTGATTTAATTTTGTATTGTTTAAGCTCAAGAATATTTCACTCATATGGAGATGTCACCAATACCGGTGAAAGGCTTGAAATTTAGGCCTATGTTCGGCGATTACGGTCATTGAGCAGTGAGGGTTCTTTGGCGTGCCACACCTCCTGTGACACGGGACATCCGTTTTTAACGTCATTTCCGAGGACCAGTGACATTCACACCTGATGCTGAGCGTTTGGCGATGAAACTGTCACTACCTGTTTTAACGACTTGTGTCTGATGCGGCCGGGATTCGAACCCCGGCCTTTCGCATGTGGGGTGAATGCTCAACCTCTAGACCACCGCCGCGGTGATGGAGAGGATGATCGACAGAGAAAGAATACATATTCTTTCGATTTTTCTGCTTTACTGTCTGGTATGTTTATTCTTTTATTGTATATATTTAGGTAATTCTCCTTTAGTGGGATATAAATTATAAATAAAAGTTGAATGGAACGTTTTATTCTAGAAATATATGGTTGCTTCAATTTTACACGTTGCATGTATACATAAGATAACGACCTTCCAAACCGGTGTATATTTTGTTACTAGACATACATGCAAGGTGAAGATAACGAACAGTGATCAATCTGATAACTCCTACAAGCAATACAAATTAGATAGTTGGGCAAACACGGACCCCTGGACACACCAGAGGTGGGATCAGGTGCCTAGGAGGAGTAAGCATCCCCTGTTGACCGGTCACACCCGCCGTGAGCCCCATATCCTGATCAGGTAAACGGAGTTATCCGCAGTCAAAATACATGTATGCCTTGAAGGCGACAGTTTGAATTATTATGGCCATTCACATTTTCTTTTTAAAAAATTCAACGATAATTCTAGGTACTGGTAACTCGATGTGGGTTTCTTTGTGGTCATAATGTAAATTGCGGGTGAATCACTGTCATTTGTTTTGTCATATGACCTAAAATAATTACAATATGGTGATGTATTGCAGGTTTTTTCTCCACTTGACGGAATAAGTCGAGCGATGTTCGGATTGCGTTTAAGTGAAACGAGTAATTAGAATATAATTCTAGATTGAAGTCCCGGTTAAGCATATCTCAATGTTTCAACCTTGAATGACCAAAACGAATTCTAGCAATATTCACATCATCTTGTCGATTCCAAATTAAGATTTTTGGGACTTTCATTTGTTTCTCAAAATCCTCTCCAGTGTTCTAAGGACAGACAACATGCTTGTTAATTGTAGGTTAACAGATTTAACAATTCCAACAGAAGCGCTGCATTCTTTCCTGTTGTGTTTCCGCGGATATCAATGTTCCTTGACAACAAAAAGTAAACGCGAGTAATTTACCTTGCTCCTGACTTCACCCAGTGAAAAACGAGTTCATGGATTTTTCTATACAAATTTATTATGATTAGAATTGATTCATTATCTAAAATCGATGATACATATTAAAACATTGAATGATTTTATACATATGAATATTTTTGTGAGTAATTATCCAACAAAACTATTCCCAATGTAATACTCATTGGAGACCTAAATGTACTAGGTACAGAATGGGATCTAGCTTATCCAAGCTCAATACATAATTGGAGGTATATAGATTACAGAATACTATTATTTATGGGATACGATAGCTCCATGATTGTTCCTCTCGATTTGTCGTCACGCTTACGTTTGTTTTGGTTTATATGCTCTAACGGAACTTAACCACGCTCAAATCGTACGGTACCGCACAAATTGGTGCCATGTTTGAATGGATTGATTGATTGTATATTATTTAACGTCCCTCTCGAGAATCTTTCACTCTTATGGAGACGTCACCATTGCCGGTGAAGGGCTGTAAAATTTAGGAGGGATCTTTATCGTTCTACACCTGCTGTGACACGGGACTTCGGTTTTTGCGGTCTCATCCGAAGGACCGTCCCATTTAGTCGCCTTTTACAACAAGCAAGGGGTACTGAGGACCTATTCTAACTCGGATCCCCACGGGACTGTTTTGGAAGGACACAAAATGTGCCTATGATAAAAAACATTGCTTATATATCAATTTTAAGATTTCAGAGATGGGCGAATATATAAAGTCGTTAGATGATGCCAGTAGATAATCGGGTAGATTTGTTTTGGTATCCCTTCCCTTCAGTCTGGGGATGGATGTAAATGGGTTCGTTTTGCAGAGGAAATTCGGAATCTCAGTACATACATGTACATCGGCAATAAGGAATACAAATATTGAATAGAAATACAGAAATAAAATATCTTTCAACAAAACACGGAGGATATATTCACAATAGTAAAAACAACAGATTGAAAAGTTTTGTAGTAGTAAAATTTAGTAAATAAAATTTATTTCAAAATGTATGATTGATCTATGTTGATATTTTGTTAGCTTAGTAAATAGGAAAGGATATCCGAAAATAATAAAAGGTCTTCTTTGGAGATAATTTGATATAATCGAGAGCGAGTTGTATGGTTTTTGGTTTCGGAAGGGCGGGAGATGAATTTCTTGACCTGGAAAACATCAGTAAAGTATTTTGAAATGTTGGAGTTTATTTTATGAGGGAATTTAAATCTAAATGATTAGAAATTTTTTGTTTTTGTTTTTTCTTTAGTGAATTTGCCAAACAACAAAGTAACAGTTCCAGGGTGTTCTTCAATTTCAAACCACGTGATTATTGTATTAACTTAAGACATATATAATATCTTTGTCAGTATGCATTGTACCTTAACGTATTATTTTAAGCTTTGAGCACAATTTTTAGAGAATTTATACAAGTTCAAACAGCAAATATTTATAGAATATTTCACACGTATGTTGATTAAGAAATCTATCCACCATGCCATATTGTTATTGAAGCTGAACAAGAGTTTATTTTGTCTTTCGTTCTGCTATCTTTGTGCATCGTATGTATGCGTAATCACATTTGTTGTATGGAATCACTAATTAGGTCCTAATTTGGAAGTCAATTTTATTCTATACTATATCTTTTATGATTGATATTTAAATGTAATAAGCGAGAACTTTATCGATTTGTGGAGTATAGTCAAAAGGGAAGCTATAACATCATATTCCTTATGCTAACGCGACTTGTCAAAGGAAAAAAGGACTAAATTTTCAATAACTAACAGCGAAAATATTTTTAAGTTATGAAAAAGTGCTGTTTAACTAATATTGCTATATACTGGAGTTCATTGAAAGTAATAGTTTGCACAAATTCGCGAATTTGAAAATCCATCTTTTACCAATGTTAGTTGAAAAAATCACATACTTTTAATGAGAGGAATGCAATGCCAGCGAACTTAACGAATTATTATTAGCGAAGAATGACTCATATTTTGTTCGTATCATTGCGAGAACAATAATAATCTGACACACACGACCATTCACCTTGTATATGAAAATAAATATAGACAGGCTGAAAGTGCAGACTTGTCTGTTGTTTGATTATTGGATAGCTTATTTACAGTGACATTTATGTTGTCGTCTTTTGCTTCATATGTGCAGTTTAGCGTAAAAACCACTCTTAGTATTCGTTGTATTATCTGCAATCAGCGATACACAGATTATGTAACACCTTATGCTGTTAGAATATTAGAATGTCTTCTTCTTCTGTAGAATCAAGACCCCGTATCATGCTTTGCATTCAATCTCTGCCGTGTCATTTCATCGTCAAAGGATACAACCTTTTTTCGAGTGATGTTATCACTTTTGGTCTGTGGAACGGTAAGAATATATAGACAATAACACTAGTCATTGCTAATGTTGAGGATGAACATTTTGTTTATGTTTGACTAACCCCATACACAATTTTATAAGTAAAATAATTGTAATGGAAGAAAGATAGACATGCCGAAGTATTGAATACCAATGGCTTACATTGATTCTTGCTCTCCATTCATCTCGATTTTCTAGAATAGTACTCTTCACTGTAGTATGTTTTGAAGATCGTGGCTAAAATGTAATTTGGCAGAACGGATCTTAAGATACATCCTATATTCCAAATTAATTACGTACATCTTATTCCATTGGCAATGCAATATGTTCTTCGGGCCTTTGGCTCAGTTGAGCTGACAAGATTTTTTCACTCTAAATATTCTTTGGTTTATTAAGCTTCTGAGCTATGTGGCTAACATATTACCTTTATGGACATCCATTCAACAGCTTGTTAATTATTTCCATTCTTTTAATACAAGCATTTTATTAACCATCTATCATTTGCCATGATTATACTCCTTTCCATTGTCCACAACCTACAACACTGATAGATCAGTGGTAAAACGTTCACGATGTAACAGACAAGTCTTGAGTTCGAGCTCACGGAAATAAAAGTGGAGATCGCACCTTCTCCAAAGGTTCGGCATTTTTAAAGAGCTTTCAGATATGGCCGATAAAACGGCAAGCGTTGACACGGTAAAGAATCCCCAACTGCTACAGCCCTGAGAGCTAAGTATAGGTCTAAATTTGTGGTACTTCACCTACAGCTGGTGATATCTCAGTAAGAGTAAAATAAACCCCGTAAAACAACGAAACAATCAAGATCTGTATAATGGCGTCTTCTTATAAAAAGCTTGAAACTGGTCATTTCCAAACGCCTTCTTCAAAGTTTTGCACTTAAATTGAAATCTGTTCACATGTCTGAATTGATAGAGATAGGATTAAGTTTCAATATTTTGCAAATGAATAAAGATACATATTGTGCTCGCCTTACGTTATGCTCATTTTGTAAATTTCAATTTTGATAAAGATATCAATTTCACGGTACTCTATACAGAAAACGAAACCAAAAAGTTTTAAATATGCATGCAAACGAAATAGGGTTGTAGAGATGTTTCAAAATACAACCCGTGTTTTTGACACGTTTTCTATTCCGAAATAAATCGAGTTTCTTCTGACCACTTGGCTGTCTTAAGCTACTTTCCAATCAATTCGTATGCTTTAGTACATTTTCTAACACAACGAATTTAGTTTGATAGGCCCGTATTCCAAGATTTACGAACGATGAACTCGATGTCAAAACACCTCAAAGCCATTGTTTTCTTTCTGACCACATGTGAAGTTGTTGCGTGCATTGAATTTATTTTACAAATATCAAAGGCTGACAAAATACGTCATAGTTAAAGTCGTCCCGAATAATCTTAAATTTAGACCTATCCTTTTCACATGTAAAATGCCATTTGTTACAAAACGTCTGTATAAATGCATCAAACTCAAGGAGTAGTACTGTAAAAGCATTTTGTTTTTCATTTCTCACAATAAATTGCTTTGCTCTTCACACTTAAAAAGATTAAACAGAGATTCTAGAAAATACATATTTTTACTAACGTCATTGTTGACTTTTGACCATGAGTACATGTAATTAAAATATCGTATACTAACAGAGTACATGGAATATTGATATTTTGGAGGCCCATGGACCTTAACAGTCACATGAAAATGAAAAAAAGGTAGTATGTTGTTGATTCATCTTGACCGGTCAACAGGGGATGCTTACTCCTCCTAGGCACCTGATCCAACCTCTGGTGTATCCAGGGGTCCGTGTTTGCCCAACTATCTATTATGTATTGCTTGTAGGAGTTATCAGATTGATCCCTGTTCGTTATCTTCACCTTGCATCTTTCAAACTCATCAACCTGATCGGTTTTATTCTACAGTTATGTAATTATGACCCTCACGGGTATACTGATATTCTTCTCATTATCTTCACCTTGTCCAAGTGATGTTAGATTAGGATTATAAATAATCTTCATAAGATATGTATCTGCTTCTGAACAACCTCTTTATCGAATATTGTGAAGTCTCTCTAATTTTGAATTGTTCGGTGACCTTTAACTTCGCTAAATGATGTTTTTAATGATATTGACCTTTGTCAATTCAGAGTCAATACACATTATCTGGCCATACACGCCTGTTATGCACATGTGCTACACACATATTTCATTGGAAACCTGTTTGCGGATGCTTTTGGAACCTATTCTAAAGATATGTTTCATGTTGAAGCGTCCAAGTTGTCAATAAATTAGATTAGCAATACAATATGGTATGTATAATTTGAAACATGTGTTGTTTTAGAAAATGAAAACGTGAAGATAATGAACAGTCATCAATCTCATAACGCCTATAAGCAATACAAAATAGATAGTTGGGCAAACACGGACCCCTGGACACACCAGAGGTGGGATCAAGTGCCTAGGAGGAATAAGCATCCCCTGTCGACCGGTCACCCGCCGTGAGCGCTATATTAAATTATCTTTATTAAGTTTCCATGCTGTCAAATGATCTTTGTTTAGTATCCATGTTATCAAAAGCATATCCAGACTACTCTGAAATCTTTATTCATCTTAATATATGGACTTCTACATTTTTATATCATTTTAATGTATTGACATGTGCATTGTTGTATTATTTCATACATTGTTATATTATCTTGATATATTGATTTATCCATTGTTGCATTTGTTTTTCATACAAATTTTAATATTTGTATATGCTCACATTTCTTAACGTATTTGTATGGTTTATATATTTTAAATTTATGTAATTTACTTGTACATTTTTTAATATAGTCATGTACAGTGCTTTAGAGTAATTTTACATTATATTTGGCGTTTTATAAATCCTGTATAATAACAATACTATCATGATTATCTTGATTAAGCATATGCTTTTGAATGATCCCAACGTATCGTTACCGACAAAACGGGAGTAAGTGAGAGGGGAGGTGTTGACAAAACACGTTGGAAACTTAAATCTACGTCAGATATTAAAATCTATGAAAATATGCCAATGCTAGGTGGTAATTTTAAAATAGATTTGAAATATATTCTCAGCTTGGCATTGAATAAAAAATATTCACCACACTAAGAGAATAGATTGCGAAAATTGTATGTAGCGAGCCCCATTCTCTTTTCCATGAGCGTAGATCGGGAACATTATATGTAGCGAGTCCCACCCCTTGTTATATTCCTGAGAGAAGATTGGGAACATTGTATGTAGAGAGTCCCTCCCCATTGTCTTATACCCGAGAGAAGATTGGGAACATTGTATGTAGAGAGTCCCACCCCTTGTTATATTCCTGACAGAAGATTGGGAACATTGTATGTAGAGAGTCCCTCCCCATTGTCTTTTACCCGAGAGAAGATTGGGAACATTGTATGTAGTGAGCCCCACCCCCTTGTCTTATACCCGAGAGAAGATTGGGAACATTGTATGTAGAGAGTCCCACCCCCTTGTCTTATACCCGATAGAAGATTAGGAACATTGTATGTAGAGAGTCCCACCCCCTTGTCTTATACCCGATAGAAGATTGGGAACATTGTATGTAGAGAGTCCCTCCCCCTTGCCTTATACCCGAGAGAAGATTGGGAACATTGTATGTAGTGAGTCCCACCCCCTTGTCTTATACCCGAGAGAAGATTGGGAACATTGTATGTAGAGAGTCCCACCCCCTTGTCTTATACTCGATAGAAGATTAGGAACATTGTATGTAGAGAGTCCTACCCCCTTGTCTTATACCCGAGAGACGATTGGGAACATTGTATGGAGAGAGTCCCACCCCCTTGTCTTATACCCGATAGAAGATTGGGAACATTGTATGTAGTGAGTCCCACCCCCTTGTCTTATACCCGATAGAAGATTGAGAACATTGTATGTAGAGAGACCCACCCCCTTGTTTTATTCCCGAGAGAAAATTGGGAACATTGTATGTAAAGAATCCCTCCCCATTGGCTTATACCCGAGAGAAGATTGGGAACATTGTATGTAGAGAGTCCCACCCTCTTGTCTTATACCCGAGAGAAGATTGGGAACATTATATGTAGCGAGTCCCACCCCCTTGTCTTATATCCGAGAGAAGATTGGGAACATTGTATGTAGACAGTCCCTCCCCTTTGTCCTATACCCGAGAGAAGATTGGGAACATTGTATGTAGTGATTCCCATCCCCTTGTCATTTACCCGAGAGAAGATTGGGAACATTGTATGTAGTGAGTCCCACCCCTTGTTATATTCCTGAGAGAAGATTGGGAACATTGTATGTAGAGAGTCCCACCCCCATGTCTTATACCCGATAGAAGATTGGGAACATTGTATGTAGTGAGTCGCACCCCTTTGTCTTATACCCGAGAGAAGATTGGGAACATTGTATGTAGAGAGTCCCACCCCTTGTCTTATACCCGAGAGAAGATTGGGAACATTGAATGTAGTGAGTTCCACACCCTTGGGGGAAAATTCTGTATTATCCCTTGTATACCTACTTGTACTCGCATAACACCGCCTACACACTGTTTTCCCTATAATAGCTCTAAAACTTCATTGTTATTTCGGATTTCAAACATTTCGGTTGAGCATCACTAAAGAGACATTATTTGTCGAAATGCGCATTTGGTGCATCAAAATTGGTACCGTATAAGTTTTTATATTATGCTTAAAAATTAGTCTTTAATATTTCTTGTTTCCCCAACTCTTTGTCCCATTTACTATATAGCCACCCAGAGTACCAGTAAATGCACCTACGACACAGAACTCATGTCTTGGTTTAAAAAATTAGCCTTTTATTTGGAGTTGTAATTAACAGATTATTCTAAAATTATTTTTGATAAGCAAGAAAACAAAGACAATTTTACTGTTACCTAAACTTTGAGCCTGACAATGAAAATGGCGGCTGGTAATTTCATATCACTTTAATTTAGCTACAAACAAATCAACGCAATGAAGATTTGACACATGCGTTAAATTACTTTCGTTTCATAAGGCAAACTACGAAACTGTAACCGTCTCTTCTAAATTGCTTAATCGCAGCGTTACTATATATTTCCTGGGACCTTTTGAAAGCACGTACAATTCAAAGTTTGGAATCAATATAATTTTATCGTAATGATGGTTGAAAGTACAATAGTGCAGGAAGGAGTTATAGTTAATGATATAACTATTTAAACTTACCTGCTTTTCGTCGTCTTCTGTTAGATCTTTCAAGGGTTCTCTACAAATATTGATAATTTTGAATAAATGATTCAAAGAAAAAAATAATGATAAAGTGTTTCTAATCCATTAACATTTATAAGCATCCATACCTTCATCATATCTGAATACTAAAATGTGACAGGGCATCGTTCAACACATTTCCCAAGTAATTAAAAACTTTTATAAATCCACTTTCTGAATTACACAAAATAGAAGTAGGTTCGAATACTTGACATTTTCAAATAGAGAATTTCATACTCTACACTGGTGTATTTGCAATGTCTTTACAACATATAATTTAAAGATGGTATCAGAAACTTTAAATCTTCATTAACTAGCTGTTAAACGTGTCAATAATGGTGTACGGCTTTAACAAAGGTATCAAATGATCAAAATCCTCCACACCGTGAACTATTATCAAACAGTGTTAAATACCCAGGTTCAGTTTGTTCAGGTCAATTGTATACTTCATCTTCGTAATCACAACCACCTCTTCGGTTTGTCATTGAATTAATTAGCAAGTACAGTAGTGTATTCTCTTGAAATAAGTTTGTATAGTTTTACGACACGTTTGTAGTGTTGTATGACATACCTGATTCCACCTCTGGTATATCCAGAAGTTCGGGTTTGCCCAACTCTCTATTTTGTATTCCTTATAGAGTTATGAAATTCACCACTCTTTGCTATCTTCACCTTTGCATTATCTCTTGCGTAAAAATAAGTATATCGTGTTTGAGAATAAATATCTCGTGCGCAAGAATAAGCAAACGGCATATTATCTTGAGCACTTTACTTAAAAGCCGATAGTTATTTAACTATGGTATAATATGTAACGCTCTCGGCGCGTGTGACAGGTTGACAGGGGATGCTTACTCCTCCTAGGAACCTGATCCCACCTCTGGTATATCTAGGGGTCCGTGTTTGTCCAACTCTCCATTTCGTATTCCTTACACGCAGTATACAATCGTGCTTTTAACACAGAGTACAAACAATCTCTACGGCAATTTACTATATATGGACAGTGGATATGCCCGTGAGGAAGAGCAAGAAAGTAGGTCATAAATTTTCTATATGCATACAATCCTTAAAAAGTATATACATGTAGCCTATCAAGTAACGCAAAAAAAAAAATTCTGGTTTTAATGGTATTTAATAATCGGTCAGATTCCATACTACTTGCCCAACACACTCAGAAAATTTCATGTAAATTAATCTCGGCCGTTCGGTTTCTTCATTTAAGTATAAAAAAAACAGAAAATCCCACCTTAAATTCAATTGCATCAGTGAAAACACAACATTATTACAAATGTATGAAAGTTGAAGATAACAAACAGTCAATTTCATAACTCCTGTAAGGAATACAAAATACATCGTTGGACAAACACGGACCCCTGGACATACCAGAGGTGGGATCATGTGCTTAGGAGGAGTAAGTTTTCCCTGTCGACGGGACACACCCGCCATGAACCCTATGTCTTGAGCAAGTAAACGGAGTAATCCGTAATGAAGATCAGTGTGCCAAGAACGGCTTAACAATCGGTATGAAACACGTCAGACAGCATTTGACCTACTGATGGGCTGTATTGGCAAACTAGATCCTTATAACTATCATAAACATCCAGAAGAAAACAATGCAAATAAGATGATTAGTAACGATAATTAGGATATAACGCTGAATACAAGCATTCTTTGAAAGTGTAACGTCAGGGTTAGGGTAAGTATAACATAGGATACAATCATTCCTAATCCACTGACCATGTACAACTATGTATGTTTTCAATATCTTTTGGGATGTCATCTTGTGTATTCGTTATGCTTTCAAAATGTGAATATTGAACTTCATTATCTATTATAAGAAATACGACATCAATTATGATTCTTCCAAAAGGGAGACGGTTTTTAATAGGGTTTTAGGATTGCATTCCATGGACACCATTTCTAATAGCATGTAAACCACAATGGCCAATCTTGCTACGATTAAATTGTCCGGTCGACAGGGAATGCTTACTCCTCCTAGGTACCTGATCCCACCACTGCTAAGTACAGGAACCCGTGTTTGCCCAACTCTTCATTCTGTATTCCTTATAGGAGTTATGAGATTGATCGCTGCTCTCATTATCTTCAAATTTTCATCTTGGGATTATCACTACCCTTTGGATGATGGGCTAGGATTAAATTACCGTAGCATTAAAATCACATAGCATGTTACAGAGCAAACTCTTACATACATCTTTTGCTTACCATGACAGGTGTATGAATTGACCATTTCAAATCCTGAATAATGTAACAATAATTATATGCTGTGTGCAAAACGCATGCGGTTATGCGAAGAATATCAAAATGAAGTCCAACATCACCAAATATTCTCCTATTAACATGCCCCATATGTGTATTTTGAAAACTCGTCAACCTTTTATAATACGATGAATTTGGGGGGGAAGTAATAGGAACATAGGAATATCACCAATTGGATTTGTATTTAGGAGGAATGCCACATCGTCATAGTGGCTGACTTTCTTTTGAAAAATAAGTGAATGTATAAACTGAAGAGCAGCAATATTTCTGTGTTTCTTTTAAACCGTGTGATCTTAAACTGAGGAATGTAATTGGTGTGTTATTTCTCCTTAATTCCGAATTGGAGCTCTGTACAAACATTGTTGGAGAACGTGTCCAACCACACAAAAGCTGGGGTTATTACGTAGGATATTACCGCATTGTGTATGACCTTTAAGAACATTGAATTCGTTCACAGAAAGTCGAACTCCCAATGTCATGTCAAATATCAATACATGTATACACACGACGGAATACGTTATATACCATGTATCAGTGTAAGAAAGAAGATACTAAACAGTGATCAATCTCATAACTCCTATAAGCAATACAAAGTAGAGAGCTGGGCAAAGATGGACCCCTTGATATACCAGAGCTGGGATCAGGTGCCTAGGAGGAGTTATCCGTAGTCAATATCAGTGAACGATGAACGGCCTAACAATTGGTATGAAACACGTCACATGGCATTTGACCAACTTATAGGTTGTGGTGGCAAACTTGATCATTATAACGACCATATAATTTGCGAATGTTGACTTTAAACGAGACTGTTGAAACCCCTGCACCATCAACTTGTTTGTCAGTAGCCTGCCTCGAATTAAAAATTGATTATACACAGAACAAGCTCTTACCCATCAAATCAGTTGAGATATATACACAACATATGCAGGTGATAATGGAATATTGCTATATGAATATGGGAAGTTTCGTGTATTACAGAAATATCTAGATGTGTCATGTACAAGTCTAGGTCTGCACCTTGAGTTTGTGTTAAAGTTCAAGAATTAAGAAATATCAGTTATTAAAATTCGTATATCTTGAAATCTTTCGTTGTAATTTCAATTCTAAAACTTCTTTTGTTTATGTATGAACAATAGCCAAATCCCCATTGTATATAAGTACATTATTCATTTCGGAGAAATTTTTGATTCCATGAATTGCATAAATTTTATAGTATTCGATTAGAGGTCGGTTTCTACAATGTCTTGTTTCATGATTTAATATGGAACTTTACAAAGTGGGGATATAGAATTATAGTTTTAAAAACGAAATTTTCATACAAAATTTCTGGTAATTCAATTTAGACATTTTTTAAGAATTGGCGTTCTGTTTGGAAAAAATATATATCGACAAAAATCATGTATTTACAGGATTTGAATTAGTTTCAAATATATGCTACTTCTACGGCGGGTGTGACCGGTCGACAGAGGATGCTTACTCCTGCTACGCACCTGATTTTATCTCAGGTATGTCCAGTGGTCCATGTTTGCCCAACACTTATTTTTTTTTAATTCCTTATGAGATTGATTACCGTTCGTCATATTAACCTTTCACTTGTATGATACATTACAAATTGGGTATAAATGACAAGTGAAGATAACGAACTGTAATCAATATCTCAACTCCTAAAAGGAATACAAAATAGACTGTTAATTGGGCAATCACGGATCGCCGCATATACCAGAAGTGCGATCAGGTGCCTAGAAGGAGAAATCATCCCCTGTCGACCGGTCATGCCCGCCATGAGCCGTAGAGTATCTTGATCAGGTAAACTGAGTAATCTGCAGTCAAAATCAGTATGCCTAGTACAGCCTAACAATCGGTATGAAACACACCAGACAGCATTTGACCCAAATGACAGGTTGTATTGGCAAATATGAAGAATATTAGGCACCTGATCCCACCTCAGGTGTGTCCAGGGGTCCGTGTTTGCCCATCTATCTATTTTGTATTGCTTGTAGGGGTTATCAGATTGATCACTGTTCATTATCTTCACCTTTTATAAAACAAAAACGATACAATCTAGCAGAGGCAGATGTTTTTGATTTAAACAACCCTTTCGCTACAAAATGAAGTATTTTCAAAACTATATAACATTAGAATTTAAATTGGTATGAATTCTAACTAGATAGGTTTAAGTAATAAGTATAAAACATATTTTGACCGAGAAGAAAATAAGTATTGAATCAGTACCTATACATAGGTTGAAAATAGGAAATACTTATTAGGGTCTTCCGTCTTCAGCGGAAGACCCTTCTATTATTCTATTGTTGATTTTTCACTTTTCTTATTATTATTATTCTTTTTTTTTTCTCCTTACCGATTTTTGTGCAGAAGATTTCTCGGAGATGGCTGGATCAATTTGCTTCAAATTTTCAGGATTGATGCGTTGCCATATGAAGTTTGTACCGCCGTTTCAATTTTTGAAAAATCACTTCCGGTTGGAAGTTATCCCCCTTTTATCGATTTTCAGATGACCATTTTGTCCAGACAAAAACTCAAAAACGATAAAAGCTACAGTGCTGAAATTTTCAGTGATGTTAGACGACATGTTGTAGTTGTGCACCTGGGTTTTAAAAATTTCCGGAAGTGCCTAGTATGGAAGCTCGGTAGGGGTCGAAAATGGAGTTTTAAAAAGTGTCTCATTTTTCTCCACGTTTAAAATCATAACTATTTACTCGTAAATATTTTGCTTAGACATGTATAACAAAAGTTGTACAGTTTATTGAGATCTTTCGTGTCATATCAAAAAATGGGCCCATAGGCCTCATGGCTCGCCTGAACCATTGAATTTCTGTTACAATGATTAACTTTTTTCTCACGAAACTTTTGATAAGACATGTAGAATAAAAGTTGTTTAGGTTTGCAAGATCTATCTAATGATATAAAAAACTAGGCCTCAGGGCGTCATGGCTCGCCTGAACAGTCGAATTTGTATCACAATTAATAACATTAATAACTTTTTTCTCGAGAAACTTTTGACAAGACATGTAGAACAAAAGTTGTTCAGTTTCGCAAGGGTTAACTAACGATGTTAATAAATAGGCCTGCGGGTCTCATGGCTCACCTGAACAGTTGGGTTATTGTTGCAATCTATAACATTTTTGTCAAGAAACTTTTAATAAGACATCTTGAACAAAAGTTGTTCAGTTTTGCAAGATCTTTCGAACAACATCATGAAAAAGGCCAACGGGCCCCATGGCTCGCCTGAACAGTTTGATAAGTGTCACAATTACTAACTTTTTTCTTGAGAATCTTTTGATAAGACATGTAGAACAAAAGTTGTTCAGTTTTGCAAGATCTTTCAAACGATATCAAGAAAAAGGCCCACGGGCCTTATGACTCGCCTTAACAGTGATAAATGTCGCATAACGTTATACTCGTAAATATTTTTTTTAGACATATATAACAAAAGTTGTACAGTTTATTGAGATCTTTCGTGTCGTATCAAGAAATGGGCCCATGGGCTTCATGGCTCGCCTGAACCATTGAATTTCTGTTACAATGATTAACTTTTTCGTCACGAAACTTTGATGAAACATGTAGAATAAAAGTTGTTCAGTTTTGCAAGATCTATCTAATGATATCAAAAAATAGGCCTGCGGGGGTCATGGCTCGCCTGAACAGTCGAATTTGTATCACAATTAATAACATTAATAACTTTTTTCTCGAGAAACTTTTGATAAGACATGTAGAACAAAAGTTGTTCAGATTCGCAAGCGTTACTAACGATGTTAAGAATAAGACCTGCGGGTCTCATGGCTCACCTGAACAGTTGGGTTATTGTTGTAATCTATAACATTTTAGTCAAGAAACTTTTAATGAGACATCTAGAGCAAAAGTTGTTCAGTTTTGCAAGATGTTTCAAACAACATCATGAAAAAGGCGAACGGGCCTCATGGCTCGCCTGAACAGTTTGATTAGTGTCACAATCAATAGCTTTTTTCTGGAGAAACTTTTGATAAAACATGTAGACCAAAAGTTGTTCAGGTTTGCAAGATCTTTCAAATGATATCAAGAAAAAGGCCCACGGGCCTTATGACTCGCCTTAACAGTCTGATAAATGTCGCAATCAATAACTTTTTTCTTAAGAAAATTTCCATAGGACATGTAGAACAAAATTTGTTCAGTTTTGCGAGATATATCTAGAATGATATAAAAAAACAAAATAGGCCTCCGGGCGGCATGACTCACCTGATCAGTTGAATCTGTATCGCAGTAAATAACATTATTAACTTTTTTCTCAAAAAAAAGCTGACCCCTTTAATTAGTTGCCGAGAGGTAGAGAGAGTCTTTAATTTATAACATTTAAATGATCAATATTTGTAAAACATTACCAAAGCTAAATTGTACGTCTAGACAATATATTTGTATCATTATTTATGAACGAAAATCTCAGTCAAATTCTTATCTAATCACATCTAAATTTGGACGGAAGACCCACTCGTTGCTCGCAACGAGATCGAATCTAGTTATTATTCTTTTTTTTTCTCCTTACCGATTTTTGTGCAGAAGATTTCTCGGAGATGGCTGGGTCGATTTGCTTCAAATTTTCAGGATTGATGCGTTGCCATATGAAGTTTGTACCGCCGTTTCAATTTTTGAAAAATCACTTCCGGTTGGAAGTTATCCCCCTTTTATCGATTTTCAGATGACCATTTTGTCCAGACAAAAACTCAAAATCGGTAAAAGCTAGAGTGCTGAAATTTTCAGTGATATTAGACGACATGATGTAGTTGTGCACCTGGGTTTTAAAAATTTCCGGAAGTGCCTAGTATGGAAGCTCGGTAGGGGTCGAAACTGGAGTTTAAAAAAGTGTCCAATTTTTTTCCACGTTTAAAATCAGAACCTTTTACTCGTAAATATTTTGTTTAGATATATATAACAAAAGTTGTACAGTTTATTGAGATCTTTCGTGTCATATCAAGAAATAGGCCCATGGGCCTCATGACTCGCCTGAACCATTGAATTTCTGTTACAATGATAAACTTTTTTCTCACGAAACTTTTGGTAAGACATGTAGAATAAAAGTTGTTCAGTTTTGCAAGATCTATTTAATGATATCTTAAAAAAGGCTCCCGGGCGTCATGGCTCGCCTGAACAGTCGAATTTGTATCGCAATTAATAACATTGATAACCTTTTTCTCGAGAAACTTTTGACAAGACATGTAGAACAAAAGTTGTTCAGTTTCGCAAGCGTTAACTAACGATGTTAAGAAATAGGCCTGTGGGTCTTATGGCTCACCTGAACAGTTGGGTTATTGTTGCAATCTATAACATTTTTGTCAAGAAACTTTTAATAAGACATCTAGAACAAAAGTTGTTCAGTTTTGCAAGATCTTTCGAACAACATCATGAAAAAGGCCAACGGGCCCCATGGCTCGCCTGAACAGTTTGATTAGTGTCACAATTACTAACTTTTTTCTCGAGAATCTTTTGATAAGACATGTAGAACAAAAGTTGTTCAGTTTTGCAAGATCTTTCAAACGATATCAAGAAAAAGGCCCACAGGCCTTATGACTCGCCTTAATAGTGATAAATGTCGCATAGCTTTATACTCGTAAATATTTTGTTTAGACATATATAACAAAAGTTGTACAGTTTATTGAGATCTTTCGTGCCGTATCAAGAAATGGGCCAATGGGCCTCATGGCTCGCCTGAACCATTGAATTTCTGTTACAATGATTAACGTTTTCCTCACGAAACTTTGATAAAACATGTAGAATAAAAGTTGTTCAGTTTTGCAAGATCTTTCAAACGATATCAAGAAAAAGGCCCACGGGCCTTATGACTCGCCTTAACTTTCTGATAAATGTCGCATAACTTTATAATCGTAAATATTTTGTTTAGACATATATAACAAAAGTTGTACAGTTTATTGAGATTTTTCGTGCCGTATCAAGAAATGGGCCTCATGGCTCGCCTGAACCATTGAATTTCTGTTACAATGATTAACGTTTTCCTCACGAAACTTTGATAAAACATGTAGAATAAAAGTTGTTCAGTTTTGCAAGATCTATCTAATGATATCAAAAACAGGCCTGCGGGCATCATGGTTCGCCTGAACAGTGGAATTTGTATCACAATTAATAACATTAATAACTTTTTTCTCAAGAAACTTTTGACAAGACATGTAGAACAAAAGTTGTTCAGTTTCACAAGCGTTAACTAACGATGTTAAGAAATAGGCCTGCGGGTCTCATGGCTCACCTGAACAGTTGGGTTATTGTTGCAATCTATAACATTTTCGTCAAGAAACTTTTAATGAGACATCTAGAGTAAAAGTTGTTCAGTTTTGCAAGATCTTTCGAACAACATCATGAAAAAGGTCAACGGGCCTCATGGCTCGCCTGAACAGTTTGAATAGTGTCACAATCAATAACTTTTTTCTGGAGAAACTTTTGATAAGACATGTAGAACAAATGTTGTTCAGTTTCGCAAGCGTTAACTAACGATGTTAAGAAATAGGCCTGCGGGTCTCATCGCTCACCTAAACAGTTGGGTTATTGTTGCAATCTATAACATTTTTGTCAAGAAACTTTTAATAAGACATCTAGAACAAAAGTTGTTCAGTTTTGAAAGATCTTTCGAACAACATCATGAAAAAGGCGAACGAGCCTCATGGTTCGCTTGAACAGTTTGATTTGTGTCACAATCAATAACCTTTTTCTGGAGAAACTTTTGATAAGACATGTAGAACAAAAGTTGTTCACTTTTGCAAGATCTTTCAATGATATCAAGAAAAAGGCCCACGGGCCTTATGACTCGCCTTAACAATCTGATAAATGTTGCAATCAATAACTTTTTTCTCAAGAAAATTTTGATAGGACATGTAGAACAAAATTTGTTCAGTTTTGCGAGATATATATAGAATGATATAAAAAATAGGTCTCCGGACGACATGACTCGCCTGATCAATCGAATTTGTATCGCAGTATATATAACATTATTAACTTTTTTGTCGAAAAAAAGGCTGACCCCTTCAATTAGTGGCCGAGAGCGACAGAGAGTCTTTAATTCATAGCACTTAAATGATCAATATTTGTAAAACATTACCGAAGATAAATTGTACGTCTAGACAATATATTTGTATCATTATTCATGAACGAAAATCTCTTTCGAATTCTTATCTCATCACATCTAAAATTCGACGGAAGACCCACTCGTTGCTCGCAACGAGATCGCATCTAGTTAGGGTCTTCCGTCTTCAGCGGAAGACCCTTCTATTATTCTATTGTTGATTTTTCACTTTTCTTATTATTATTATTATTATTCTTTTTTTTTCTCCTTACCGATTTTTGTGCAGAAGATTTCTCGGAGATGGCTGGATCGATTTACTTCAAATTTTTAGTGTTGATGCGTTGCCATTTGAAGTTTGTACCGCCGTTTCAATTTTTCGAAAATCACTTCCGGTTGGGAGTTATCCCCCTTTTATCGATTTTCAGATGACCATTTTGTCCAGACAAAAACTCAAAATCGGTAAAAGCTAGAGTGCTGAAATTTTCAGTGATATTAGACGACATGATGTAGTTGTGCACCTGGGTTTTAAAAATTTCCGGAAGTGCCTAGTATGGAAGCTCGGTAGGGGTCGAAACTGGAGTTTAAAAAAGTGTCCAATTTTTTTCCACGTTTAAAATCAGAACTTTTTACTCGTAAATATTTTGTTTAGATATATATAACAAAAGTTGTACAGTTTATTGAGATCTTTCGTGTCATATCAAGAAATAGGCCCATGGGCCTCATGACTCGCCTGAACCATTGAATTTCTGTTACAATGATAAACTTTTTTCTCACGAAACTTTTGGTAAGACATGTAGAATAAAAGTTGTTCAGTTTTGCAAGATCTATTTAATGATATCTTAAAAAAGGCTCCCGGGCGTCATGGCTCGCCTGAACAGTCGAATTTGTATCGCAATTAATAACATTGATAACCTTTTTCTCGAGAAACTTTTGACAAGACATGTAGAACAAAAGTTGTTCAGTTTCGCAAGCGTTAACTAACGATGTTAAGAAATAGGCCTGTGGGTCTTATGGCTCACCTGAACAGTTGGGTTATTGTTGCAATCTATAACATTTTTGTCAAGAAACTTTTAATAAGACATCTAGAACAAAAGTTGTTCAGTTTTGCAAGATCTTTCGAACAACATCATGAAAAAGGCCAACGGGCCCCATGGCTCGCCTGAACAGTTTGATTAGTGTCACAATTACTAACTTTTTTCTCGAGAATCTTTTGATAAGACATGTAGAACAAAAGTTGTTCAGTTTTGCAAGATCTTTCAAACGATATCAAGAAAAAGGCCCACGGGCCTTATGACTCGCCTTAACAGTCTGATAAATGTCGCATAACTTTATATTCGTAAATATTTTGTTTAGAGATATATAACAAAAGTTGTATAGTTTATTGAGGTCTTCCGTGCCGTATCCAGAAATGGGCCTATGGGTCTCATGGCTCGCCTGAACCATTGAATTTCTGTTACAATGATTAACTTTTTCCTCGCGAAACTTTGATAAAACATGTAGAATAAAAGTTGTTCAGTTTTGCAAGTTCTATCTATAGATATAAAAAAAGGCCTCCGTGCCTCATGGCTCGCCTGAACAGTGGAATTTGTATCACAATTAATAACATTAATAACTTTTTTCTCGAGAAACTTTTGACAAGACATGTAGAACAAAAGTTTCGCAAGCGTTAACTAACGATGTTAAGAAATAGGCCTGCGGGTCTCATGGCTCACCTGAACAGTTGGGTTATTGTTGCAATCTATAACATTTTAGTCAAGAAACTTTTAATGAGACATCAAGAAAAAGGCCCACGGGCCTTATGACTCGCCTTAACAATCTGATAAATGTCGCAATCAATAACTTTTTTCTCAAGAGAATTTTGATAGGAGATGTAGAGCAAAATTTGTTCAGTTTTGCGAGATATATCTAGCATTATATATAAAAAAAAAGATAGGTCTCCGGGCGACATGACTCGCCTGATCAGTCGAATTTGTATCGCAGTAAATAACATTATTAACTTTTTTCTCGAAAAAAGGCTGACCTCTCTAATTAGTGCCCGAGAGGGGCAGAGAGTCTTTAATTTATAACACTTAAATGATTAATATTTGTAAAACATTACTGAAGCTAAATTCTACGTTTAGACAATATATTTGTATCATTATTTATGAACGAAAATCTCAGTCAAATTCTTATCTCATCACATCTAAAATTGGACGGAAGACCCACTCGTTGCTCGCAACGAGATCGCATCTAGTTATTATTATTATTCTTTTTTTTTCTCCTTACCGATTTTTGTGCAGAAGATTTCTCGGAGATGGCTGGATCGATTTACTTCAAATTTTCAGGGTTGATGCGTTGCCATTTGAAGTTTGTACCGCCGTTTTAATTTTTGAAAAATCACTTCCGGTTGGGAGTTATCCCCCTTTTATCGATTTTCAGATGACCATTTTGTCCAGACAAAAACTCAAAAACGATAAAAGCTAGAGAGCTGAAATTTTCAGTGATGTTAAACGACATGTTGTAGTTGTGCACCTGGGTTTTCAAAATTTCCGGAACGGCCTAGTATGGAAGCTCGGTAGGGGTCGAAAATGGAGTTTAAAAAAGTGTACAAGTTTTTTCCACGTTTTAAATCATAACTTTTTACTTGTAAATATTTTGTTTAGACATATATAACAAAAGTTGTACAGTTTATTGAGATCTTTCGTGCCATATCAAGATATGGGCCCATGGGCCTCATGGTTCGCCTGAACCATTGAATTTCTGTTACAATAATTAACTTTTTTCTCACGAAACTTTTGAAAATCATGTAGAATAAAAGTTGTTCAGTTTTGGAAGATCTATCTAATGATATCTACAAAAAGGCCTCCGGGCATCATAGCTCGCCTGAACAGTCGAATTTGTATCACAATTAATAACAATAATAACTTTTTTCTCGAGAAACTTTTGATAAGACATGTAGAACAAAAGTTATTCAGTTTCGCAAGCGTTAACTAACGATGTTAAGAAATAGGCCTGCGGGTCTCATGGCTCACCTGAACAGTTGGGTTATTGTTGCAATCTATAACATTTTTGTCAAGAAACTTTTAATAAGACATCTAGAACAAAAGTTGTTCAGTTTTGAAAGATCTTTCGAACAACATTATGAAAAAGGCCAACGGGCCTTATGGCTCGCCTGAAGAGTTTGCTTAGTGTCACAATCAATAACTTTTTTCTGGAGAAACTTTTGATAAGACATGTAGAACAAAAGTTGTTCATTTTCGCAAGCGTTAACTAACGATGTTATGAAATAGGCCTGCGGGTCTCATGGCTCACCTGAAAAGTTGGGTTATTGTTGCAAGCTATAACATTTTTGTCAAGAAACTTTTAATAAGACATCTAGAACAAAATTTGTTCAGTTTTGAAAGATCTTTCGAACAACATCATGAAAAAGGCCAACGGGCCTCATGGTTCGCCTGAACAGTTTGATTTGTGTCACAATCAATAACTTTTTTCTGGAGAAACTTTTGATAAGACATGTAGAACAAAAGTTGTTCAGTTTTGCAAGATCTTTCAAATGATATCAAGAAAAAGGCCCACGGGCCTTATGACTCGCCTTAACAATCTGATAAATGTCGCAATCAATAACTTTTTTCTCAAGAAAATTTTGATAGGACATGTAGAACAAAATTTGTTCAGTTTTGCGAGATATATCTAGAATGATATAAAAAAAAAAAATAGGCCTCCGGGCGACATGACTCGCCTGACCAGTCGAATTTGTATCGCAGTATATATAACATTATTAACTTTTTTGTCGAAAAAAAAGGCTGACCCCTTCAATTAGTGGCCGAGAGCGACAGAGAGTCTTTAATTCATAGCACTTAAATGATCAATATTTGTAAAACATTACCGAAACTATATTGTACGTCTAGACAATATATTTGTATCATTATTCATGAACGAAAATCTCATTCGAATTCTTATCTCATCACATCTAAAATTGGACGGAAGACCCACTCGTTGCTCGCAACGAGATCGCATCTAGTTCTATTTCTATTTTAAAGATACAAAAAAGTTCATCGGTTAGAATTAAAAGGTTTGAAAAACATACTTGATGTATTGTTAGTTTTTTAAATTGCACATAGGATACAAAACCGTACATTGAAATTTAATATAGATTTTAATATAAAATGTGGGGGTAAATCAAAATAGACATTTCTAAGAATCGATGTTCTGTTCGTAATAATACATCAACCAAATTCATGCATTTACAACATTTGAATGATGATGTGTCTAAGGGTATAGATATTTCCAAGACAGTGGATAAATCAGAAACGGTGAAATAGTTCAGATTTAGAGAAATTCGATTACACAATCCTTTCATCACAAAATATATTCCTATCCGAACTCTCTTCCATATGCAAAGTAATCTCTCTAACTTTGTATATAGAGCTCTATTCAATTTATCTTCCTGATCATATTGAAGTTATAATCGATAGTAATGCACTGCAAGCATCCATCAAACAAACTTAATTGATATATGTGTGCGAGTTTCTCTCTCTCTCTCTCTCTCTCTCTCTCTCTCTCTCTCTCTCTCTCTCTGAAAACAGATTTGTTCTGTGTGAATTCTAAAAAAAAGATTCTAATGGACTATTAGGAAATTTGAAATCGCAAAACGTTTCTCAAATCAACAACATCAGAACGTTTGACTTTAACATTTTACATTCCTCACGATAGACTACACTTTTTGACATTATAGACAGTTGCTTTTCAACAAAAATGGAGAACGGAAATATTCATATCGAGTGATCAGTCATCCAAAAAATTACTTTGTTAAAAAGCACTCTAATCACACGCACAAGTACTTGTTAAGTTGAAATTTAAAAATAAAAAATATTGGAGTTCCTCATCGACAATATCTTCTTAGTCTTTGGTGACCAGGTCTTTCAACAGTCTGTTGGAATTCCCATGGGCACGAATTGTGCTCCTTTGTTAGCTGAACTGTTTTTGTACTCTTATGAAAGGTGAAGATAACTAACAGTGATCAATCTCATAACTCCTATAAGCAATACAAAATAGATAGTTGGGCAAACACGGACCCAGGGACACACCAGAGGTGGGATCAGGTGCCTAAAAGGAGTAGTAATCCCCTGTCGACCGGTCACACCCGCCGTGAGCCCTATATTTGGTTCAGGTAAACGGAGTTATCCGTTGTAAAATTCAGTGTGCCAAGAATGGTCTAACAATCGGTATGAAACATGCCAGACAGCATTTTACCCATTGATTGGTTGTATTGGAAAACTAGAACGTTATAACGTCCATAGAATTTGCGAAATACTGATTTTAATCGAAACTGTTGAAACCCCTGTACCATCAACTTGTTTGGCAGTAGCTTGCCTCGCTTTAAAAACTGACTATACGCAGAACTAGCTCTTTCGTATCGAGTCAGTTGAGATATATAAACACCATATACAAGTGATAATTGAATGTTGCTACATAACTATGGGAAATTGACGATGGGGAAGCTGAAATCATCCTGTTTGTCATACAGTTGAGTTTGCCATTAATGTCTACTTTCAATAAATATCTAAATATGAAGCAGAAGTGGACGACTCTGTGGTGTCTTTCATTTCGAGCTCACAGGGATATATCGAATCGACATGTGAATGAAAGTTATTATTTTCAGACACAAAGTGCCCCGGTGTCAGTTGAATTTAATCATTATCACCATGACTTTGATGATCTTGCCCAAAATAAGTCATAACTAATAAGTAATTGTTTGGCGTGCTTGTCATGGCCACTTATTCACAATTCATTATCAAAACAACATATGCGCCGATCTTCAAATCGATATGGCAGCATATAACAAACAACACAAAGCATTAGAAATACCACCTTGACCCAAGGGACCTGGAAATAACAGTGCCCCATGGAGGTGACATTCTATGCAAAATTCTGCCAAATGAACCACAATACATCTTTTGTGGGTCATCCAACAACAAAACTAGGCGGTCGATTTTGCATACCCAACTTCAATATCCATTTAACACTCCACATACAACTATACACACATCATTGCAAACAAGTAACGTAAAAGTTCACCATGACAAAACTTATCTAGCTAATAAGAGGGATAAAATCTGTCGGTAGAAGACAAAAACAGCACTAGAACATTTCTTAATGAATTGATAAATAATTCGTTACCCACATCTGACAAGTGTACGCCATCTTTGCGGAAAAGGGATATACATGTATGCCTATTTGTAATATCAGGATATTTAATGGAGGCCCCACATGTATTCTTTACAACAAATTTAGCAAGAGCTGAATTAATTCTAGTTCTCCAATTTTCTCCATCTTTATTGGAAAGACACAGGGTCCAATTACTTCGTGGTAACATACGAGACCAAACAATAACCGTCTTTGGCATTAATTGTGAAATATCAACCACAGTAAACTTCATGAACATCTGTAAGCCCTTCAAAGTATGATATGGGTTGCCAATATCATTGCCACCACAATGTATTACAAGGATTGTTGGAGGGTTTTTATTTTTTAACTTCTTTTGGATGGTTGGATATAACTGAAACCAAACCATTCTCCTTATTCCATGCCAAATTATCCTATGAGATGTAAGTCCTAGGTTGTTATTTATTCTTTGTTGAGCATATTTCTGAGCCCAATAAATTAATGATGATCCAATGATCCAAATGCGATCTGAAACAATTTTGGAACAAGTAAATTCAATCAGACTTTTACACAATTGGTCTTATGTATGATTTATAGGCTGCGGAATTCCACCTGCCAATGGTTTTGATTTCATTTTCATTCATACCGTTTAATTAGAGGTGTGTGGCCCCACCAATTCTAAAAGAATGGGATTTAAAAACAGATGTGTTGATATTCAAAAATGATAGACATTTATTAAGCATTGTTGAAAACTGATATTTAGTCAAAGGTTTGGAGTTGAAATGAACGAAAAAAATCATTGGATAAATTTGTCAGTCGCATTGCAAGAAAGTTTTGCAGTAATGTAAACAAAATTAATGACTGGGCATGCTTTGGTACTCTTACTACTGAGTCCTTATGCATTTGATCAGACTTGGAACTTTTGATGAGGAGACTAACATGTTTTTCTAACAGTTGAACACAATCCGATTGAAGGTCCACCACTTCACTGCCTCTAAGCAAGGCAAAAATGCTAACAAAAAGGCACATTGAAATAATGTTGCCTCATATAAAGAATGTGCTACAAGTGGCAAGGTATTTATGATATGAAACAATAGCTCCAAGGTTAAAGGCCTTTTGATATCCCTAGACAGTGTCAGCCATTTGTAACCAGTTAGCAATTTTTTCATCAAAAAGGATTCCACGCAATTTGTCCACCCATGAACATTTATAATAAAGCTTAAACCGGACAAATAACACTTGACAGTCGAAAAGGCCCATTTCTTCTCCGACATGTATGCAACAAAATTGATGACATTGTCAATAGGAGGAGGCCATAATTGAGGGAAAGAATAATCTACCCTAAATTTAATAAAGGCTTGAATGTCTTGCTTATAAACTTTCCTTGTATTTTCTGAAACACTAGCATATACAAGGTCCTCTACAATTGTTGAATAATTTGCCAAAATTGCATAGAAATTGGACAGGGATAAGGCCGAGCCCCAGGAGCCAGCTGATGGAACCTCGAAAACTGAAAACGAGAAATAGCATCTGCCTTACCATTCTTAATACCTTCAATATGTTGACATTTGATCTGAACGTTATTCTGCAAGGTGTTGAGGACCAAAGCTCTTAAGAGAACCATTACTCTCTTATTTTTTTATGTTTTGTTGTTAATTATGCGAACTAGTGCTAAATTATCTACATGCAATAACAATTTGTTGGAAGCTAGTTTGTCTGCCCAAGTAACAATGCCCAATACTATTGGAACACGTTCCAGCAAAGTAATATTCTTTCTTATCTCCTGAGACCAACTTGCTGGCCAAGCCAACCCCCTCCATTCATAACCAAAAATAACCCCACACCCATAAGCTCCTGAACTATCTGTGTAAAATTCTAACGTATCACTACTTGACCAATCTGCAGATGGAAACCGAGTAAGGCCATTAAAATTTTCCAAAAATACAACCCACATTTGAAGGTCCAACTTAATACCATTAGATATTCTAATAAAATGAAAACCCTGTAAAGCCCCGTAAATTATCCTACAAACTGCCCTACCAGCAGGTAATACTTTTACAACAAGTGAACCAACAAATGATTCCAATTCTTTCTTTGTTACTTTTTTACTAACCAGAATGTACTTTATCTTAGCCGGCAATTCATCAACGTTTTCTGTTGGAACAAAAATTGTGCCTTGTACAGAATCTATTCCCAATCCTAAAAATGACAACCTTATACAAGGACCTTGTGTTTTATCTGATGCAATTGGAACTCCTAAAAATTTACTCAATTCTTGAAAATTATGCATCAACTCTGTACATTCACCAGAGTTAGCTGATCTAGCAAATAAGAAATCATTTAAGTAATGTACAATCCCATCCTTTTGCGACCTCTGTTCCAACTCCCAATGTAAAAAAGATGAACATTTTTCAAACAATGAACAAGATACTGAACATCCCATTGGTAAACACTTGTCAATATATTATGAATTGTTAAACTTAAAAACTAGCAGACAAAATTCTTGAGGACTTATTGGTAAAAGCCTAAATGCACTAGAAATGTCCATCTTTGCCATTAGAGCCCCTTTTCCTTTGGTTTGAATTATCTTAATTGCATCATCAAATGAAGCATAACTAACAAAACAAGCTTACTGGTCTATGTAATCATTAACACTATCACCATAGGGATGGGACAGATTGGTGATCACGCGTCACACACCTTGTTTTTTAGGTAATAAACCTATTGGATTACATCTTAAATTTGATATCGGTGGGGCTGAAAAAGGACCCAAAACCCTACCTAAGCCAACTTCCTTCTTAACCCTTTTCTCTAGTTCAATAAAATAATGAATTGCAGACTTCATGTTTCTATATTCAACTCTAATTCTAGGGCCCTGATAATTTAACAAGAACCCTTTCCGAAAACACTGTGCTAATATGTTGGCAACTTCCCTGTTAGGATGATTTATCAATAATTTGTGTCGATTGTTAATTTCAATTGGAGTCTGGCCTAATTGCCATAATTTATTGTGTAGGTAGCATTGCTCGCTGTGGGAATCTTGGGCGGAATTGCTGTGGTGCGGACCTATACTGAGGGGATTGTTTGACATTGTTATTCTGGACAGGCCTACAATTCAAAGAAGGATGTGATCCATTACATTTCACACAAAGATGCAAAAATTTACAATTGTGTTTTTCACATACACCCTGAAAATTGTAAGGGTAACATTTAAAATGTTATGGGGAACTCTGATTGTTTTGTACCATAGGTTGCATATAAAACAGCCACGATTCAGCATCAACAGAACCCCAACTGAGATTTGAATCAACAGATTTTTTCAGCCTAAATTGGACGTCATAATCCCTCCAACCAAAGGAATTGGGTGAATGCCCTGCACCATTTCTAATGGACTTTTGCGAGAAGGGCTGACTTTCACAGTAAATGGCTGACTTGGACATTTAAACCTGCGTATGGTATGAAAGCACGATATCGTTAAATATATGCATGTACATGTAATATCGAATTGTTGACAAATATAGCATAACGGACAGTCTACGAACGTAGTTTCGTGAGGGACGACGGCGGTTCCCGTCGTGAACGGCGGATGCCTTTTAATGAAGAGATGCCAAACATCAGAAAAGACCCATGCTAAGCTTCGGGACGAAGCTTCCCTGAAAGGGGGGGTGTAGCGGACAGTATGTAGGGAATTTATACTGCTTCGCAAGAGAGCTAACGTTTATAGTGATATGGTAGTGTTTCTCTAAGCAATGGTGAGCGTGTTTAGATCACTGCACGTTACAATATTATTATAGTACGCTGGTTAGGTTTCAAACCACCAGAACACCTTTCATGTATCTGATAATTATCAAAAATAAAAACACAAGACTATTAATTCAATTCATTTTTGCATGCATGCATAGGTGTAAAATCTTAAACTGGACATGTACTTTGATTCATGTTTAAACTTTACAAAAAGTCATCGCAACATGATAAATCGAATGCACATGTAAGTTTAATATGCACGAACTTTACGTTTTCTTTCATCATAAAAACGTATGAAGTCGTTATACAGCTCTGTTCAATCAAACACGCACGGGTACAACACATACACTGTAGCATGCTAAGTGTACCGACTATTCGGAATTACTTGTACATCAGCATTAATGCAGATCTGTAGCTCTCTAGGAAAATATTTGGTCATACCAGAGAGGTACAAATCCACTCCTTATAAGAATCTTCGATTTACGGCGCAGGTCGCTGTATTATTGCATCATAATATCAAAAAATTCCTAACATATTTTCCCAGTATATTCCTGTGCAAACATTTATTTAAGCCCCATGTAAACCGAAAACTCACAACTTCAAATGTTTTCGTTTATAAAGATAGCCATGTTAGGTAGCAGTCAATTTGAACCCCGTTGATTTTTATATTCATTCATTCTATCCAATATGAAGTACGTATTTGGAATTCATTTATAATAATTATAGGTTATATACTTTGTATAGGAAAGTTTTTTGGCGCGTAGACGGACCGAAGTTCCGACAAAAAAAAAAACGAGGTCGTCATATTTTCCCATACAAAGACTATAACCTTTTTATTACATGTAGATACTTTCATTTTCATTTAGAAACTAACAATGATTTTATTTTAAAAAATTTCTTTATTGGTTTAACTGAGTAAAAGATGAAAAACACGAACAATTTGAAAATCAACGACGTAGTAATTTGATTATGACATAATGTTTGCGGGCCGGAATGTTTCCGGGCATATATTGTGTGATATATGCCCGTAAACTTTTAAAGAAAAAAGAAGAGATGAAATTGAAAGTATGTAATAAACACAAATAGTGGATGTAAATATAGAAAAGTAATCGAAGTACGTTATGAAAGCCATCAGTCTGGTCCCCGTCCCCAATTAATCTTTTCAATACGGAAATATAAAAACAGAACTTAGCGGGGATGGAACTGGAATTATTTAATGCAAGGTGAAGATAACGAACAGTGATCAATCTCATAACTCCTACAAGCAATACAAAATAGATAGTTGGGCAAACACGAACCCCTGGACACACCAGAGGTGGGATCAGGTGCCTAGGAGGAGTAAGCATCCCCTGTTGACCGGTCACACCCGCCGTGAACCCCATATCCTGATCAGGTAAACGGAGTTATCCGTAGTCAAAATCAGTGTACCAAGAACGGCTTAACAATCGGTATGAAACACGTCAGACAGCATTTGACCCAATGCGAGGTTGTATTGACGAACTAGATCGTTATAACGACCAAAGAATTTGCGAACTGCTGACTTCAATCGAGACTGTTGAAATCCCTGTACCATCAACTTGTTTGTCAATAGCTTACCTCGATTCAAAAACTGACTATACCCAGAACAAGCTCTTGCATATCGAATCAGTTGAGATATATAAACACCATATGCAGGTGATAATGGAATATTGCTACATAAATGTGGGAAGTTGACGATGGAGAAGCTGAAATCATCCCGTTTGTCATACAGTTGAGTTGTCAGTTTGTCGTTAATGTCTACTTTCAATAAAATATCTAAGTATGAAGCAGAAGTGGACGACTCTGTGGTGTCCTTTATTTCCAGCTCACAAGGATATATCAAATCGACATATGAATGAAAGCTATCATTGTTAATGGACAAAACGTCATCGATATATCTAAAAGTCGAATTGAAGGTCACAGTGAGAGATTTTTTCGTCTCACATAGACGTTTTTTTAATAAATTCTACCTCATATGAATATAAAAACAGGTCAGCTAACAAAGGAACACAATTCGTGCCCATGGGAATTCCAACAGACTGTTGGAAGACCTGATCACCAAAGACCACGAAGATATTGTCAATGAGGAACTCTAGCATATTTTTTATTTCAACTTCAGAGTACTTGTGCGTGGAATCAGAGTGGTGTTTAACAAAGTAAGGTTTTGAATGACTGATCACTAGACATGAATATTTCCGTTTTCCGTTTTTGTTGAAGAAGCAACTGTCTATGATGTCAAAAAGTCTAGTCTTTAATTTATCGTGAGGAATGATCGTGTATAGTGTTGAAAAGTCATAGGTGTTAATGCTATTGATTTGGGGAAAATTCTGTGATTTCAACTTTACTAATCAAAAATATTTAACTATCAAGAGGTATATGGCATAGCTTTAAAGAAGATATCCTTGTATGCTATCGATAACATTAAGACATTATTCAAAAATGGTTTACACATAAACATTATATATACCAAGTTTGGCCCAGCCCTGGAGTCAGTACGTCAACCCCGGAGATCATGAAATTTACAATTTTGGTAGAAGCCTTCAAGGTCTACATGACTAGATCTGTGCATTTATTTTTTCTTACATATGTGAGGTTGTAGGGAAGAAGTTTTATCATTGGTTAATATGTGCTCCATCCTTCACGCCCCAGGTACAGGAGGAAATTTATACTTTATGTCCCAAACAATCAAATGGTAATTATCATTAAGAATGGTCGACTGTTCACGCACGGCACACGACGATGGATGCTGACCATTTGCAATTGGTCAGGTGACCTGAAATATTTATGGGGATATTAGGTCACATAGAATTTACTGTTCCAGAAACAGTAGAAGTATGGAAATGAACCGGAACAACTCGATACTCTTTGGAAAACTAACATTTCTGTTCACTTCATCGTTTCATCACTTACCCATGTATACAGATATATCACGAAAAGGTTTCCGTATTATATGCTCGTGTCAAAGTCAGCCGTTGACCGTAAAAGTCAGCCATTCTCGCAAAAGTCCAGTTGTGGCCATGTAACGAAACAAATTTATAGCTTGTGCAGAGTGCTTGGCACAATAAATCGAGGCAAAAATTAAAAAGGCATCAGTCCATTGTGAAATGGACCCACTTTTTTCATCCTTGTACTTAGGTTTAACCTGAATTAAGCCATCATGATAAACAACGTGATACTGAATATCTGAAACCGGTTCTTTGATTAATAATTTGTTTAGAGCAACATATTCGATATTCCAAATTTTGTCTTTCAATGTCTGAGAGACATGAGCCCCAAGCGTTGATACTACACTTTAGAAAGGTGTAGATATATCCATATCAACTTGAAAATTTATACTATGTAGTGCTAGCTGCTGGTACATGCAAGTGTGGCTCCAATGACTGCTGCATGGGTACAAACTGTACAGCAGGGGTTGGGGCATCTGTCATCTCATAAACAGACTGTAGGGGTACTGATTGGGCTAGTAATTCATGGCTGATTATATAACTTCTTCCTGAAGCTGAAGTAGCTGCCTCTGAATTAAGACTGGCGACTGACGTGGGAATGATAGAGTCAAAGGACGATGCGGAAGTCTGGGTGGTCACCGTGGTTACTACTACACCATGATCAAGGGGTGTCCTTGCCGGTGGTCGGGCATATGGGCTCTTCGCCTTAGATGCTCTGGTTTTATTGGTTCTCAACATGGCTCATAAAACAAAAGAAACTGCATCAACTTTTATTTGATTTTTTTTCACTGGCATTTCTTTCCATTATTTTTTTTACTTCGTTAATATCATTGGATTATTTTTGGAAAGCATTATATATTATTTTATTTTTACAACATGGCTAACCTACCAGGTTTACCTGATTTTATTCGAACTAAAATGAAATAATTCAAATTCACTGAAAATTTGAATAAAAAGACTAAATTATATATCAAAGAATTCAATTCGTTTATCCTATGTAACGTCCGATTAATTTCACAAGCTCCTTTTACCTTTATCCTCGTGATGCTTCAAATCAGTTTCTTAGTTAAATTTCTGGCACCTTGCAGCTTTCTTGTTTAGCAGGAAAGGGATGTTACACTTAAGCATTCTCAGTCGCATAAGTATAAAAATACTAGGGGTTATTGTTCTTGCTATAATAATAGTGAAATAATGTGCTCAAAATAACCTAGTTTAACCTGAGTAGATAAACTTTATTATTGTTAATAGACAAAATGTCGTCGATATATCTAACTGTCGAATTGCAGGCAACAGTAAAAGATTTTTTCGTCTCACGTAGACGTTTTTGAATAAATTCTGTTTGATATGAATATAAAAACAGGTCAGCTAGCAAAGGAGCACAATTCGTGCCCATGGGAATTCCAACAGACTGTTGGAAAACCTGATCACCAAAGACTACGAAGATGTTGTCAATGAGGAACTCTAGCATATCTTTATTTCTACTTCTGAGTACTTGTGCGTGTAATCGGAGTTGTGTTTAACAAATTATTTTTTGATGACTGGTCACTAGATATGAATATTTCCGTTTTTCATTTTTGTTGAAGAAGCAACTGTCTATGATGTCAAAAAGTCTAGTCTTTAATCTATTGTAAGGAATGGTCGTGTAAAGTGTTGAAAAGTCATAAGTTGTGCTTTTAACCCATTCGAACACTGTATCAAGTTCATTTTTTCATGTTTAGCCCATAGTCTGGCATAATTTTTGACAGAATTCATAATAGAGAGGAAGTTTGGTCGCCAAAAGAATGACCGATGTACTCTGTATTTAGGATCTTTTGAAATAAGATCATCTATTTTATGCATATAAAGTAGATGACTTTATTTTACGAGAAAAAGTTCTCTAATTTTTTGGTCGGGTTCGGCCTGCGGCGCAAGCACTATAAAAACCGGGAATTTTACGATCTGCCTCCTTTTCAACCACCCATCGGATACAGAGTAGGTGCATTACTTTGGGATGATCAATATAATTTTTTTATAAAATGCTTTTCTGTTATATATGACTTGTTTAATACAAAGGCAAAAGCATTAATAGTTATTAATGTTCCCTTACGTTGCGTACGTTCTCGTCTATCAGGGGATTTTTTCCTTCGATGGCATGGATTGGGAACTTGTACAAAAACAAAAACAAAAACCGCATGGCGTTCCCCATATTGGGACAGGAAGCAACAAGTTGAGAGATGTGCGATCATGATAATATGTCTTTAATGCATAAATGTTTCGGTTATCACTAGCAATTTTGATATATATATGTGTTTGTGTAAAAAAAAAAACAAAAAAAAAAACAAAAACAAAAAAACAAAAACAAAAAAAAACATCGCATTGTTAATATCGAGAGGTGGAGAATCAAATTTGGGGTGGAAGACCTATGATGAACAATTTAGACTTCGACGCAGTGTCGACCCCTCCATATCATGGTATAAAGTAGACTATGAGTTGTGGCTGATGTTTATGGCCTCGCCATCACTTCAACCACCAGGTAACCACACTAATCCTCCTCACTATAAATGCTACAATTTCAACTTTAAGGGGAATTGTGACCGACCAGGTTGTCACTACTTACACAAGTGCATAAGGTGTAGTGGGGCCCATCCCCAGTACTTGTGCCCGCTCGCTAGCAATGCTTCAAAGTCATCAAGTTGCCATCGGGGTCCATCACCAGGGCAGACCCAACCTCGGTTTGGGTCCCCTCCTTTTGCAAATTCAGCCCCAATACCTCAAAAATATTTGGGCCCTAGGAAATTCTCCCATTAACATAACCAAGTTGTCGTATTATCTGGAATACTATCCGGATCGGGAAGATGCAAATTACATAAAGAATGGCTTTTCTAATGGTTTTCGGTTACATTATACAGGCCCTAGAATACATGTATTTTCAAAAAATCTAAACTCTGCAATGGAAAACCAGGATGATTTGTTGGTTAAAATTTATAAAGAAATAAAATTAGGTCGAATATTGGGCCCTTTTACTAGTTTGCCTATTGCTAACCTCCACATCTCGCCAGTTGGCATTGTTCCAAAGTCTGATGGGGTGGCGTATGATCACTCACTTATCTTATCCCAATTATGGTGGTATCAATGATTTTATACCCCCTGAATTGTGTACAGTTCAATATGCCTATTTTGATAGCGTAGTTGATATGATTGCCACTTTGGGAAAGGGGGATCTTGTAGGGAAAATGGACATCAAAGGTGCTTTTCGTTTAATACCGGTATTCCCTGGAGATTTCGATTTGCTAGGTTTTTCAGTTGCAGGTTTATTCTATATAGACAAATGTCTTCCGATGGGTTGCTCTATAAGCTGCATAATCTGGGAAACATTCACATCTTTCCTACACTGGCTTACCCAGCACCAGTCTAATTTAACTGCATTAAATCATTATCTAGATGATTTTATTTTTGCCGGTAGGCCTGACAGTCAAAAATGTTTGATTCTCATGTCTACATTCAGCAGTTTAGCTGATGAGATAGGTGTACCAATAGCCAATGAAAAAACTGCGGGCCCCACAACAAGGCTTACATTTTTAGGTTTTGAAATAGACACTGTTGAAATGATTATTAGGATTCCACAGGCAAAATTAGACATCTTGAGGGATTTAGTGAATAGTTTTTTTGGATAGGAAAAAAGTCACGTTGCAGGAAATGCAATCATTAGTTGGTATGTTAAATTTTTGCTCCAAGGCAATACGGTCCAGTAGAGCTTTCATTCGGAGAATGTATAACGCCATTAGTGGATTAGTTAAACCACATCATCATATCAGATTGTCAGTAGCAATCAAAAGTGGCCTTAGGATGTGGCTCGTATTCTTGTTTCACTTCAATGGGGTAGCATATTTTCCAGATACAGTGTGGGAAGATTCTAATGTGCTGCAATTATTTACAGATAGTGCAGGGTCATGTCAGCTAGGTTGTGGGGGGCTATTTTAAGGGGGACTGGTTTTTTCTACAATGGCCACAACATTGGATAGGGACTTGACATCATGAGAGACATGACATTCCTTGAGCTTGTACCTGTAGTGTTAGCAATAGAGTTATGGGGAAATCAGTTGCAACACAAGAAGGTTCAGTTTCATGTTGATAATCTCTCTCTGGTCAGTGTAATTAATTGTCAATCATCTAGATCCAAAAGAGTAATGGAGTTAGTCAGGCATTTTGTGTTTAGACTCATGTTGTTTGGTGTTATATTTAAGGCTCAGCACATATCTAGTGTGGATAATAAGATTGCAGATTTTATATCTAGTAAACAGTGGTACCGTTTAAAGAAGCTGGCACCAGAGGCAAGCAGCATGCCAGAGCCTATCCCAGTAGAGTTAGTCAACATGATTTACAGATTCAGGTGAAAAAGTTGCTAGATGCATCAATCTCTAAGAATACCAAGGCATCATATGAAACAGGGCTAAAATCATTCTATAGTTTTCGTAAGGAATTTGGTTATGGTCAATTGTGGCCCCCTTCACTCCATGATATTGTACAGTTTATTGCTTATTTGTCTTGTAAAACTTGTTCATATGCCACTGCCAGAACCTACCTGTCAGCCATTAGTTTTCAATGCAAAATTCAAAATTTGGCAGATGTAACACAACATTTCTTAGTGGGTAAACTGCTGGAAGGTATGAAGAGTATGAGCAGGTCAACTGATGCTCGGTTGCCCATCACATTACAGCTCCTTACGAAAATTTTTCAAGTGTTGCCATCCATTTGCTTTGACAGTTACGAAGCTAAGTTGTTTAAAGCAGCATATTCGCTAGCCTATTTTGCTTTCCTTAGAGTTGGCGAGCTGTCATTGTCGGTTGGGAATGATGTCCAATCTATCTTACAAGTGACAAATGCCACTTTTGAAACTAATTATTCCAAAATGTTTGTGCACATTAGAAAATCTAAATCTGACCAACATGAGAGGGGTGTTTCTCTGGCTATAGAGATGTGGGTATGTTGTGCCCAGTTGCAAGTGTGATTGATTACTTGAGGATTAGACCTCGTATAGTAGGACCACTTTTAATTCATTTGGGTAAACATCCACTTACTAGACATCAGTTCTCCTCAGTACTAAACCGAGCTTTGGGGGTTCTGGGAGAAAAGGGGCATTTTAGCTATAGGGCCCATTCATTTAGGATAGGAGCAGCCACAGCTGCATTCGAGGCTGGCTGTTCACAAGAAGACATAATGCAAGCAGGGCGGTGGAGGTCTAGGGTATACAAAAAATACATTATATGTCCAATACGACACATGCTGGGGTTTAGCAAATAAATTCCACTCGTATATGATGTAGTCTTTACTAATTCTCTCTTAGAATTGTAGAATCTCCTGAAGTTAAAGTGTGGTGTGTAGGTTCATCCATAATCAAACATGCTATGAGGGAGTCACTAGACAGACCAGGGGGGACAAGTCTAGGACTGGACAGATTAAACATGAATATCTGGTGGCAGGGATATTCAGGTTTGAAGTTACTTAAGTTAAATAAAAAACTAAATTGGCTTAAACATTTTGAAGCACCAGACATCATGGTCATTCATTGTGGGGGAATGATTTTGGGTCTTTAGATCTTTACACGCTCCTCTCCAAAATCAGGTCACAATTACAGTTGACTAAGACTCATTTTCCACAGTCAACCCTTGTTTGGTCATAAATCCTCCCACGTTTAGAATGGAAACATTCTGTGGATAGTAAAGCCATGGAGAGATGCCGGATTAAGGTGAATAGTATTGCAGCTTCCACTGCGTTAAAGTTAGGTGGTTGTTACATCAAGTACCCAGACTTAATCCATAACATTTCTCAGTTTTTGATGCCTGATGGGGTCCATCTTAATGAGATGGGTAATCCCATATTCCTAAATACTCTACAAGGGGGGGGGGGCTTGAATTCTTCACTTTAAAACTAGGGCGGGTATATCCCGATGGTTTCAGTTAGAAAGGCGAATTGGTTGGTGGGGGTCGTCCAGTTGCTTGGGTGCTCCCCCATGTGTGGGATGACTCTGAACCATTGTAATTGGTTCACTGTCATGTGGCGTTTGCGCACACCAAAGCAACTGAGGCCTATAACCTGGGTATGATCTTGTGAAATTGTGACACTTGAACTGTGAACTCTGAATGTGAAACAAGTACGTATGCTTAATGTGGATTGACTGAGGCATACAACCTGGGTCTGATCTTTTGAATTTGTGACATTTGAACTGTGAACTCTGAATGTGAAACATTACATATGCTTGAGCTGTATTGACATTTATGTGCATATTCATGCAGTTGAGCTTTGTAGATAACATCCAATTTTACTTGGTATGCTTAAATAAATTTCCATAAATAAGTAACCATCCGCAGTTTACCCGGGGTGGTCATTTTTTATGCAGTCTATATATATGTGTGAACCTTTGTTGATTTGAATGATGTTGTATTTGATTTTGATAATGTTGTGTGGGTTTGCCCATGTGTTTTGTGTTGAATGGCATCCCACAAATTTAAAAACCACGGCCAATGTTCGCCAAAATAAATCTAAACAAGCGTTCTGCTTTATGTTGGTGTTTTCTCTGTATAAATAAGTGATTTGAGGTCCTCATTTTCAACTACATCAACATCACCAGTAATGACATGTCAAGCTGCACTATAGTTGAAAGAAAATGAAGAACAAGAACATGTAGGTGGTCTATATTTAGGCACTGCAAAGTTTGTTTATCATCAAAAAGTTTGGATGCAATAGTAGAAGTATGAGACACAGGGTGTAGACTTAAACTTGAAATTATTCATAAACTTCTACGTGAGAAGAGAAATTATCTTGCTGTGACCTTCAATTCGACGACGTTTAGATATATCGACGACGTTTTATCTCTTAACAATAATACTTTTCATTCATATGTCGATTCGATACTTCCCTGTAAACTCGAAATAAAAGAAACCACAAAGTCGTCCACTTCTGCTTATACTTGGATATTTTATTGAAAGTAGATATTAACGGCAATCTAAGAACGCAACGTTATGACAAACGGGATGATTTTAGCTTCTCCTTCGTCAACTTCTCATAGCTATGTACCAAAATTCCATTATGACCTACATATGGTGTTTATATCTCTCAACCGAGTCGAAGAAGCAAGAACTTGTTCTTCGTTCACTTTTTAGATTGAAGAAGCTACTGACAAACAAGTCGATGGTACAAATGTTTCAACAATCTCGTTTAAAATCAGCATTTCGCAAATTGTAAGGTCGTTTCAACAATCTAGTTTGCCAATACAATATATTGTTGGATCAAATGCTGACTTGTTTCATACCTATTGTTAGTCCGTTCTCGGCACACTGATTTTGACTACGGATAACTCTGTTTACCTGATCAAGATATAGAGCTCACGGCGTGTGCTCGGTCTACAGGGGATGCTTACTCCTCCTAGGCACCTGATCGCACTTCTGGTATATCCAGGGGTCCGTGTTTGCCCAATGTTCCATTTTGTATTGCTTATAAGAGTAATGAGATTGAACACTGTTCGATATCATCACCTTTCTCAAAAAAAATGAAAGGAACTAATTTACATGTTTTATTTTATTTTTTTATTTCATATTTTCGTAGTACATATATATATATATATATATATATACATACATACATATTTTGACACTGTATCAATGAGTCTGAAGTAGACTGATACTGCAGTAGGGTTGTATGTAATTAGTGATATAAAAACAAAATCCATAACTTCACTCCCTATGTCGTTAAGAAGTATTTAATGTATGAAATAAGCTTGAAACATGAACCTTGAATAACCTTAAAATAATACAAATAGGACCACTTTTCCTCAAGTTAAATGTAACCTTGTAACCAATGTAACCTTGTAACTAATGTACCTTAAGACAATACAAGTAGGTCCACTTTTCAAAGGTCAATACAAGAAAGATATTTGCACTTAATTTAACTTTTCCATACGCCACACTAAATGCAGCGGATGCTTTTTCCTCTTCAGAGATTGTGTAGGTCAAGCATCAAGCAATCACGAGGAAATCCATGCAATAGTAAACAAATAATATCATGTGGAACAGAAACGTCTTTTATGATCTTATGAATGATATATCATGTGAAAGAGAAATATGATACAGGTAATGATTTTATGTATCAGAAACGTTGTTAACCTTGTGTTGAACAAACCATTTGATAGATTGATACATGTGTAGTTCTCCATTAAAATCGTCTTTATTGACCTATGACGTGTTAACGGTATGTTAGAATCTGGGTCGAGATAGCAGTGAGTTGACTGTCACGACCTTTTTTATTCTTCCTGTTACTGCACTTCGGTTCTGAACTTCCTCTTCTACAATATCCATTATTTCTACGATATTTTTCCTACAAAATAATATTTTTCAACAATATCCATTATTTCTACGATATTTTTCCTATAAAATAATAATCTTCTACAACATCCATTATTTCTACCATATTTTTACTACAAAATGATACAAATTTATTTCACATTTATCTCAATAACAGTCTTTGCAATATTTCCAACCAATACTTTACAGATCTACAAACCTTTTTTTCTCAGTTGCTTAACGATATGACCTATTTAAGTCGTACATAAAGTATGGAATAATTCATACATTTATGAGGAGACAGACAGCGACAATGTGAAGCGGAGGAAGGAGGCGTAGCATCATACCAATTTCCGCTGTCTGTATGGTTTTGTCAGACCAAGACATAAAACTGTGCCATTCAGTCGAATGAAAGTTCACCGAAAGTTCTGGAAAGATGACTGAATGACAGCGCTCCACCATTCAGTCAGCGGTCAGACACCTTTCGGCACTTAACCCTAACCCCGCACCTTTCGGTTTATAGAATGGTATATTTTCATCCTGAGTAAATTTAAATGCTCAACGAAAACGGTTTGCTCATAAAAGACAGAGAAACTAGTTTTTCATGAAATCACATGCTCTTATCAAAGTAATTGATGGTTCGACAAAATCTGAAGAAACCAATGTGTAAGTTACTTACTGTCGGCAATGCGTTTCATAAAACGCTTTTAAACACCAATATATGACTGAAATTAAGGTTAAGGCCTCGTAATGTTTGTTGTTAAATGAAGATTTCTACGTACCGGGTATATATATAGAGATAACGGAATGTATATGATAATATCCATCAATTAAGAAATGTCCATATTTTATACAGCTATATCTACCAAACATTTCCAACAGAAAAATACGAGAAATGACACTTTCCATAATTTTTACAAGGATTACTACAAGATTAATGCTTATTAATTACCAGTAAATTCTACTTACGAGTCATAGTGATCTCTTAAATTTTCAAACAGGACTGGTAAAAATATCCCCCCTTGTCTTTTCTCTCCAACTTCCATCCCAAGTGTGCTCGAGTAGGCTACCATGAAATTATTGTCATGGGGTTCAAGATCACTCGTGCGTGGATCTAATAGCATCATAAAAATACATATTAAGTTCTTTCTCTCCTTATCTCTTTTTCTCTCTCATCTTTATCTTGTTTTTACTTTGTTAAGAATATGCTTTATCTATATTTCACCTCGCCTGGTCTTGATCTGTAGTTCCGTGGGCGGATCCCAATCTCCTTCATCTATGACTGTGGTGATGACTAGGGTATACTGTGTGTCAGTCCATAGATCCCGGAAATAACAAGCGTAACTATATTTGGCATCAGGAGTACTAATGATCTCAGCTTCCATTGGTCGCATATTTTCATTTTGGAGGCGGGCTCTATAATTAAGACTCTCGGTGTCTGCTGGCACAATGGCCTCATCCCAGTACACGCGGATGCCGCGCTCGTGGGCATCTATCTGTAAGTTCTGGGGACCTATTCAAATCATATTTCACAAATACACATTTTAGTTTGCTTAAAAAGAAATGGCACAATTTCCTCTGTCTGTCACTTATGCATAATAATGGCAAAGTGTATGGTTTTCTCAGGTACAGGGGCGCAAGCACGTAGAATAAAGGTGAGGGGCATATGGGTTTACACCCACCCCCACCCCCACCCCCAACTTTTAATAACACGACCATGTTTTTGTTATTGTGTAATGCAAATAAAGATGTATTGGGTGACTGCCCCTTTCATTTGTAATAGCAGTGATGAATGAAAAGAAGGAGAGGGCGTTCGTAGTTTTAAGAACTTGTGCTCAATTCTTTTGCTATAACTAGACAATAAAATATGTTCAAATCAATGAAACGAATGTTAAAAAAATATGAGTCATAGTTCCAGGAGAGGATTGCAAACACCTCCCTACAATATATGAAAAAGATAGGGGAAACATTCGAGTTAGTCAGTCATAGAAAAATGCACCCCCGAGTTAAGATAATTTTGAAGATTAAGTAAACCTTCCTTTTTCATTTATCTAGAAATGCCATGCAACAGTTGTAGGTGAAGTACCATACATTTAGGCTCACTGTTACGACCGTAACAGTGAGGGTTCTTAAACGTGCCAACGCATGCCGCGACACGGGACCTCTATTTTAAGGTAATATCCGAAAGACCCGGGACTTTCATTCTAAATGCCGACAGTTTGGCGAAGGAACAATCATTAATTTTAGGTTAGACGCGGCAATGGCACAAGCGGGGTTCGAACTAACGATATCCCAGTCACTAAGCGAACTCTCTATCACTGAGCTACATGTACCATCTCAGTTATATGTTGAGTAAAATATTATATGTGAAATGTTTGTTTTGGAAACCATTTATACTTTGTAGACGTGAAACAGAAGGAAATTGTGCATTATAATTTCAAATAGTTATGAATTAAACTACGTGACGTGAAAATTACTGACCACATCTTGGAGTATGACACTCTATAGAATCGGTTGGATCGCCTTTAATGCCATCTTTTTCAGCCGTTACCCATATAGTATACACTACATCGGGTATCATCTCCGTCAGAGTATACTCTTCTTTTCTCGTCTCAATGGTACTTATAGGGGCATTCTTTGATTGATACGAGATGATGTACTTGTAAGTCTTTCTGATCGAGATGTTTGGAGGATCCCAAGCCAGCTGAATCTCAAATGGGGTTATATGTTTCAATGAAAGTCCTCGAGGCTGATCTGACCGGGAGAAAAAAAAAAAGGAATTGTAAGATCAATGACAAGAAATGAGTCTAAAAGTCACAGTAATTTTGATACAATACTTACGTTTTGATAACGTTTTGACGGTCACTTCATTCAAAATTTTCGATCTCCCTGCAAATATTCTTATTACATATTCCTTATTACTAAGTAAAAAGTTCAGAACGTGAATTTGATTCTCCTCGCTTTCATTTAGAAGCAGCTCAGTTCTTTTGAAGTTGCTTGCTGACTTTTCTTTGTATTTTGCAAAATAAGGCGGCTGTCTGCCTTCCAATGACAGAGGCCAATATATCGTAATGGAATCGTATGAAGTGGAGACTGCCGTTAACTTTTCAGGTTCCTCACCTGGAAGTTTAGAGGTTGTATTTTAACAAATTCAAACATTTCATGATGCAATAGAAACTTACAAATGCAAGGCCTCTCTAGAATGTCAAAACATCTTGTAAGAAAAATTTTGTGATCACGTGTAATTTGTTTGCTGTAATCTGCATACATGTACCTTTTTCTTTGATGATGTACTTAGTTTGCGTGGGTAGTCCTCGCTTCTTCTGGGTCGTAGCCTGTATGGACCACACACTTATCTTGTATGTCACATCTTTTTGGAGTTTGTCGAGGACACAGCTAGTTTTCTTGGCAATTATTTCATGAGTTTTTGTATGAATCCTCTGGTCACTTAAACTATAACAATTCACGAGATAGTTCAGGTCAGTGGTTGGAAAAGATTTTGGGGGTTGCCACGTGACTTCCAATTCTTCTTGTGACAGTTCGTTGACATGGACATCCTGAGGGTATTGACCTGAGAAGAACCCGGATATAAACGTCAGTGAACAGACAAGCGGTGAAATGTATGGTGAGAAATAACCTATAGAATATCCATGTTCCTTGCAGGCTCAATGTATAAATGAGGTACTAGCGTTTTCATTACGTGGTTATAATCTTTGATATCATGAGTCTCGATTTACGGCAATATGGAATATTAGACGATACAGATAGGCATGATAGGTTACATGTACAAAATGTTTTGGTGACAAAAGGAAATTATCACCAAAATCATGTCAATAGAATGTAACGCCCTATTTTATAGAAATAATACATTCACACACCAATGTAAGTTAACTGTCAATGGTAGGATTAGATATAGTATACATTTTCACAAAATCAGACAGAAAATGCTTTACTTTCAAGGACAAAATGTCTAAACAACAATTTGATATTCATTTCCACTAATGAAAAAATGAATTAAAACATTAATAGTAACCTAGTGGTTCAAAGTACGATTTGTATATGACCTTATGGTAATTATTTCCAAAACATTAATTCCGTAGGGATCCGGGATAGAATAGGTCCTCAGTACCCTTTGTTTGTCGCAAGAGGATACTAAATATGACAGTCCCTCGGATGAGACCGCAAAAACCGAGGTCCCGTGTCACGGTAGATGTGACATGATGACAATACCTCTCGACTCAAAGGCCGTAAGTGCAGAGTATAGACCTAAATACCCTCAAAATCATAAAATAACGAATATGATAAATTGTCCCAAATGGTGGCTACGTATTCTGATATGGGTCTCAAGAAAAAGAAGTGGGTGTTTTGCAAGGCGCTCCGGCCCCGAGTAATTATTGGTGTTGCATCATACTTCAGGCATTATAGGATTTTATCACGCCACCAACTCAACGTTATATCCTAAGGAAACTTAAAACAATGACATGCTTAAGTCATCTGGGTAAATTCGGGTGACCTATTGCAATTGGTCAGCGTTCTTCATCGTCCGTCGTATCTACAAAAACTGAACATTTTAACTTCTTGATTTTGTGGCTATTTTAATTCTTTTTAAACTTAATATGAAGCATTTTTGGGACAAGTGGGACATGGATTGAAAAATTTAGGACTCCTGTACAGTTGGGGCCATAGTGGTAAGGCAAAAACTATCTCAAATTTACCAATTTTCATAAATCTTCTCAACAATGGCATATCTTTAAGAAACACTAAACACATCATGATGTAGAGCAAGGAGGTCTCTACCAAAATTGTAAATTTCATGATCCTCTGGATAGAGGTTCCGACTCCAGAGCGGTGCAAAAGTTGGTATATATAGTGTATTTGTGTTAAGCATTTAAATCGTTAAAATCTTTATTGTTGTTGACACTAAATGGAAACTACTAGTATATAGATACTTAAAAGGATTAGGTACTCCTTACAAATATTGTAAATTTCATGATCCCACGGGATAGGGGCTTTGGTTCCAGGATGGGGCCAAAATTATTATAGTAATTATGCTGAACTGTTGTAAAAATTAAATAAATATTTAGGAAAATCAGAAAAAGGTGTACCAAAATTTTTAATTTCAAAACCCCAGGGTTTTGTCACTAGGGTAGGTCCAAAGTAATGATATCGTGGTAATGTCACATATGTACATGTACACATATTGTATAAAGTCTTTCATCAGTATAGGCACTCTCTGAAGCATTTAAGTTTTAAGAACACTTCTTGTTTTATACTGTTGCTGAATATAATAATGTAGCTTATATATGCAGTACGGGAATTTGTTTCCCTAGAAATCATAGCCGTAGGGCTAGTGATACTTCTGACTAATACTCAGATAACCAATAAGGACTATGGACTAGTGGTACTTTTAACTAATACTCAGGTGACTGATAGGGCCTATGGGCTAGTGATACTTTTAACTAAATACCCAGGTGAGCGATAAGGCCTGTGGACCTCTTGTATTTATTAGATAACCAATTGCAGTGTGTTGGCTCCCTTTAGGTACTCGAATTGCGTTTACAATTTTACATTGATTTGAAGCTTTTAATATCTCTAGGGATAAATTGAAAATCCCATTCGTGGTTGAGGGGACGCTTGTTTTAACAACATTGGATATACGTCCACAGGTCCTGTGGGGCGGTATTCAGCTTCACATATGTGACCAAATTTATCCCCTGTATATACATGTACCAATGAGATATACATTTCCAATTTCCATTATTTGCTGAGACAATTCAACATTTGATATTTTACCTTGTCATATGATTTAGATGAATGGTACCTACCAGTTTTTTCTGTTTTAATTGGATGAACATCAATGAAGAAAAATTTAGGCTTTTCACTGAATTGCACCCAGTTTGCTCCATTTAACATGGAGAATATTTCCTGATAATCTATCACTTCTTCGTCCATTGTCCTGAAGCCTTCTATACTTCCGTAACTAAGGATGATGCAAATAAACATTTTGTGATTATAAAAATCAAGTCTCTGGCGAAGCTTGTCAATTTCGTTCAGAATTGTCGCCCTTGTTCCATTTTTTATTTTCCTCACATGATCGCCTTCGACTTTCCAATCGCGTTCAAACAATCGAGTAATTTCGCCTTAAAGAAAGAAAAAAATCGATTTTATTTATTGATCATAATGATAGTAAAGAAACCACCTTTTTCAGATACTCTGCTAACTTTAACTTTATATAAGTAACAAATTTAGCAAACTTTCTGAAAGTATCGCTATTTTTTCGAAACAATATGTTGGAAAAACAAACGTTATGCAAAGGGTAATTACTCTTATAAAGATATAGCAAAACCTCAAAGTATAATGGACAAAATGTTGATAACGAAGTGGACATATATATACGTGACTGAAGGCCGGAGAACAACACGGGGAGGGTTAATTCAATAGTATATATATATAAAGTAGGAAAATATGCAGTTCAAAATATATTCAAATCACTAGCGCTTTCTGTATTTTAACATCCATCCTCAGGTAAATATAAAATATTGAATATTGAATATTTGCATTCACCTGAGGATGGATGTTAAAATCCAGAAACATCAATCCTCAGGTGAATAAAAATAAATCTCAAATCTAATATTCTATGCACTGCTTTATACATTGTACAATAATGTGTTGTTGCGAATAATTATTAGTCATCAACAGGTCTTTCTTTTAAAGATAATATTTTCAATACTCGTTTTTGACAAGTATGTTATTCAATGTTTCTCGATCCAAATTGAAAAAAGAGTCCACAATTCAGATTAGTGAAACACTTACTTTGAACTTTTGTAGCTGCTGAAAGTTGAGGGGATCTTGTAAACATCTCATTAGAAATTACCAAAAGAATTCCTGCAAAAAAGATATGAAATTGATCGTTATTGTCGTTTTTCATAAATAGGAAACTTTGAATGCATAGTATCAGAAAGTGTCATATATGAAAGGTGAAGATAATGAACAGTCATCAATCTCACAATCCCTATAAGCAATACAAAATAGAGATTTGGACAAACACAGACCCCTGGAAAAACCAGAGGTGGGATCAGGTGCATAGGAGGAGTAAGCATTCTCTGTCGACCGGTCACACCTGCCATGAGCCGTATATCATAAATGTTTCATTCTAAATGACAGTTGCTTAAATTAATGAAGTATCTTCATTATGCTTCATATTAAGCTGAAATCATTGAATATGATGCCCTGTATATGTCTATATATTGAAGTAACATAAGAAGTATTTCATGTTTTATTTTCGTGAAATTTTCATACATTATATTTAGTAATTTTCAGATAAAGGTCTCACGGCGAGTGTGACCGGTCGACAGTGGATGCTTACCCCTCCTAGACATCTGATCCCACCTCTGATATATCCAAGGGTCAGTGTTTGCCCAAGTTTCTGTTTTGTATTGCTTATAGAAGTTATGAGATTGATCACTGTTCGTTATCTTCACCTTTCATGAAGGTTCTTGCAGAGAAATATTCGTGGTAATTTTAATTTACATGTATCGCTCATGTAAACCATTGATTTTTGGATATGCTCTTTCTGGATGTCTAATTAGTTTCCAGATATAAATACTAATAAAGTTAAGGATAGTTTTAAATCATCTCAAGAATTCCTGAAAGAAATCCACCAAACTTTGGTAAAATATGAAAACAAATCACCCTTCGTTAATTAAACGTAAGGGAAAGATTCGCTGTATACCCGGTAGGATTCTGTAAAACCTCGTCTTAACCTGCTAATTTGCTCGTTGCAATTACTTCTTTTACCACAAGGAATTCATCAATATCTAGACTATTCAAACCCACATATATCCTCAAGATAATAATAATGAATATTAGAAATGAATGTTCCTTACTTTTAGGACAATTTTTCCTTCTCACTGGTTTTAGGACATCTGTGTGATGAACAGAAAGATACATGGATTATGTTAAGTACATTACATTTTAAAATATTTCAAATCTGCAAACGGTACAGCTAGCTCTGCTTCAAAGGTAAGGTTATAATACAGTGATTTTACAACTTTTTCCTAAACCTTTATGGGGGTCTTTCATTGGTTTTATTTTACAAAGATATCAATCATCTATTTCGAATACTTCCGCCACAAATTGATGACAGTTACAGGATGGACATATACATTCACATCTTTGTTTATGTCCCGTCGAGACATTTTCACTCATGTTAAGACGTCACCAGTTGTAGATGAAGTACCACAAATCCAGACCTATGATTATTTCTGATGTCCGTAGCAATGAGGGTTCTTCAACGTGCTAATGCTTGCAGCGATATGGGGCTTTAGTTTTTAAGGTCATATCCGAAAGACCCGTGATTCTCACTTCTGCATGACGAGTGTTTGGCGAAGGAACAATCAAAACCTCTGTTTAGGTCTTAGGTTTGACGCTCGAACGGGGCTTGAACTCACGACCTTCCGGTTACAAAGCAAACACTCTACCACTGAACTATCGCGACCGGTTTTTGGTGATAGACTTCAACTTTGGTATACTGGTTCCCCCTAAAGAGTAGATAACCCCCACAAGTTTTCAAGTCATAAGTTGAAATGCCAATGACTTGTTCTTTGGAACTATCTGCGTAGTATCTTGAGATTATGACTGATTAGTACATAACTCATATTCTTCAGTGTCACTACAGACATTCTAAATATAAAACGGATGCAATTAAATTTTGCCAAACGAAAGGAGTATCTAAAGTATTCCTTGTAAATAAAAAAGGGATTTTCCAACCTAATAACTATCAATTGAAAAATAAACCAGCTATTTATCTGACACTGACATGTACCGGTAGCTGTGTCAGCACTAAACATCTGACACTGAGATGTACCGGTAGCTGTGTCAGCACTAAATATCTGACACTGAGATGTACCGGTAGCTGTGTCAGCACTAAACATCTGACACTGAGATGTACCGGTAGCTGTGTCAGCACTAAACATCTGACACTGATACGTACCGGTAGCTGTGTCAGCACTAAACATCTGACACTGAGATGTACCGGTAGCTGTGTCAGCACTAAACATCTGACACTGAGATGTACCGGTAGCTGTGTCAGCACTAAACATCTGACACTGAGATGTACCGGTAGCTGTGTCAGCACTAAACATCTGACACTGAGATGTACCGGTAGCTGTGTTGAAATCAACTTACCTAGGTGGAGTTTCGATTCTAGATGCTTCGGTATTTTTTCACCTTTGTTGATACCTAAAAAGTTCGATAGAATGAAAAAGGTAAAGATAACGAACAGTGGTCAATCTCATAACTCATATGAGGAATATAAAATTTAGAGTAGGACAAGCACGGACCATGGACATCTCAGAGGTGGGATCAGGTGCTTTAGCCGTAATTACAATTCATCAAAATAAACACAAAACTGTAATACTCACGTTTTTGAAACGCCAATGTTCTCTCAAGTTCAGCCAATAGTTTTGAAATTTCTTTCGTTCTCTCTATGAATAAATACAAAATATTTTCTTTATTTCAGATTTAAAAAAAAAAGATTGAAAAGAAATCAAAAGGAGGGGTATTTGACCTGTAAATGCCTCCAGTTCACTTCCTGCTTGGCTTACAGTCGAACCTAGTAATAAGAATAAAGACTAGGGTAATCCAAGAAAGACGAACACACGACGCACATTCTAAATATTAAAGTTCCGCATTAGTTTCAAAGTTTGAGAGTGTAGCAGATGGACAGGTCTAATGACTTTCTCCGCAACAAAAACGTTTTTATGTTCGAAGTCTATTTTACATGTTTCAATTGTGAAAGGATAATTCTGTGTAATAATAAATCAAACAATAATTTTACAGATATATACAAACGGTTTAAATAGATTGTCTATGAAATACCTACCCTCTGGAAATAATGTCATCTTCTCGAATAGCTCTGAAGCGACAACAAAGCAATCTTTTGATATGAAACTAACATTAAATCAATGATGTATACGATCGATAATGGATGTATATATATATATATATATATATATATATATATATATAGAGAGAGAGAGAGAGAGAGAGAGAGAGAGACTACTTTTCTCTTTTTCTTCTGGTTCCTCCTCAGGAGGGGGAGGTTCTATGGTCCTCTCATACGCGGACACTTTCATATCGTAGTCCGTCTCTGCTGCCAAGTTTTTTAAGAGGAACCTATTTTCCTTGGTCACAGCCTTTGACCAGGTTGTATCCGTCGTCTTCTTCCATTCTACCTCGTATGAGACCTGGTGCCCTTTCAGACCCTGTGGTGGTCCCCAAGTCAATAATATTTCGTTCGCTGCTAAGTCAGCCTTCAGATTAGTGGGCGTGAGAACCTCGTCTAGGAATAAACGACAGGTCATGATATATGTATACACAAATTATAAATTCGTATGTTAAGTGATATATATTTCCTAAAACCAATCTTCATGTAAGAAATGTTTGTAATCAATTTTCACGAGAACATACCTGGACTTTTAAGGTCGCTCGGTTCTTCTGGTAAGGTTTGTAGCGGCTAATGGATAGAAACACACCCTGGTTATTTTCGGACATAGTAAATGTAACAAATTTCGTATTATTATGCTTAGATATGAGACTTACCTTTTGTGGGGCTTTCGCCAAATCTTTATTTTTCAGCTTTTCTTTCTCGTCATCATTAGAAGAGTCCATATTAGGGCATCCAGAATATTTTAGCCATTTAGTCCACTTCTAACCCTTGGATAGAAGCCGTCCATCCGTTTCGCAATCGACGGTATTTAAATAGGATTGTTTGATACTCTGTTTAACGCTGAGAAAGACAATAGGTCTGTTAATCTGCTATCTGACTTAATTCCATTCATTTAAAACGATAAATTGGTTTATTTCATATGCACTACACGGAATGTGTTATCATTGTCTTCACAGTAGATATATTTTGAATTCAGGCGATGGATAACAGTTTTCGTAAGGTGAAACAGAGCTACCTTTAAGCATGGGATAAAAATTAGGACATATCATTAAGTCCATCAAGGTAAAGTCTTCTATACAGATCATATCAAAAGTTTAGATATAAATGATTCGGAATTTCTATGGAATTACTCAAACCTCGGGACAAGTAAACTTTCTATTATAAATTATTTCAACATTGGTTATGTATCATCTTTACAGTGCAAAGCAATAACTCGTGTCAGTTTTTATCCCATATTGTTTACCTTTAAAATGTAAATAGTTATATTTAGAAACTTCATAAAAATGTTACTGTATATAAAATGAGGATAAAACGAACATCTCTCCTGAATTCGTATGATACACATCGGGTGTCTGTTACAGGACTAAACAGAAGAAAGTCTTTCTAGGTCTAGCCTTGATTGTGAAGTATACGGAAGTTCAAAGATGGGTTAGTAACAAAACACTACACTCCAATTTGTAAACGTTCTATTACAAATATTTCTATATCAGTTGTATATAGTCTTCACAGTGCAAAGCAATATGAACGATATCTGAGAATTTTGTACTCTCATTCCGCTACACAGATAGTACAGAATTGTATAGATTTATTTTTGCTTACTTAAAAGAACTTTGCTTTTGAAAATTCGACATCAAATAAAACGTTTTACAAGCGATAGAAGGTTATTGTTTTATACCCTAAACAACACGACACACAACCTGTATCCACAGATCACATGACCTGGTATACATATGTTTGATGACAATTGTTATCAATTTATCTAAGGTGAGAACCTCGTAAGTTGGTATAACTTGTTTTGAAACCTGTTGTATATTATATTTGCAATAAAATATGTTCAAACCGACCTGGTATCACATGACACACAACCTGTATTCATAGAGCACATGTCTAGATATCACGTGACACACAACCTGTATTCATAGAACACATGCCCAGGTATCACGTGATGAATTTTCTTGTTTCAGCGCGAAAATACAAAAGAATGAAGGTTTTTCCAGAAGGTAACACGGTATATTAATGGATCTTTATAAGCACGTTTGGTTGTAAATATTTCTCTGCACAATATATTCTATCCACGCCAAGTATATAATACTGTTTTTAGAAATAAAATGAATATTTAATGATGGCAAGTGTCTTTTTGGTATATACAAATGTATTCTTGTCTATACATAAACAATTATTGCACATAACTTTCTAGTACTCTTTCTTTAGATTTGTTTTACAATGTAAAGAATGTAGTATTTTTTCTAATGCTGTATATTATGTAACTGATGAGGAATATGTTGTTGATTTTTTATTGGTTCTTTTTATTTTGAATTTCTTTTCTTCCCACTTTATCAGGATCCTTTGAAGGTCATGCTGGGAGTTTGCCAGATATCTATAAAAGTGAGTTTTAATCAATAATTAAGTTTAAAATAGAATAAGGGAGAAAACTGTATTGGAATTTACCAATATACTTGTAAACTGTGATTAAGTCCATTTGTCGGAAGAAGTAGGCATTTAATTTTATTGTTCTGTCAGATCTAAACACTGTCAGTAGCGATTTTATCGTTTACAGATAGAGACGACGAACTGTCCATATACCTCAGAGATATAGGTGAGGGATGTTATGCTATTTTTAGAATTACAATACCCCAGAAAAGTGAACTTCGCTACAGTGACATGGCGTTTCGTGCTATCCATATGTCGAAGATGTGGTCGACATTTGATGGAGAAGTATGTAAGCATGGTTTAAAGGGTTGTTGATATATAAATTTATTGTTTACAGCGAAATGTACATAGTACGCTAAGGTGACGTTTTGAATATTAGTGAAAACCATAGTTGTAAGAAGTTTCCTAATATGAAACAATTCTCCGTTAGGGTTAGGGGTTTTCGTTATATTTCAATTTACTTATCTTTTGGTAATTTTAAAATCGCTTATAAACAGCGGCAACTGGTTTGTAAATCCAGTGGCTTATCATTTAACGAGTTAGAGTTGTTTTAAGTTTCAAACGGTTATTGACTTTATTTAAGGTTTTCATAGTTACATTAATGAATGTATGTAAAAGTACATGTAATTACTCTTGAATGCGAGTAACCTACTCAGACACTGCTCTCTGTATCAAGCCGTGCATTACGCCGTGCACTAAGTCGTGCTTTCAGCCCTGCACTAAGCCGTGCACTTAGCCATACTCTAAGCCGTGCATCAAGTCGTCCATTACGCCTAGCACTAAGTTGTGCTTTAAGCCGTGCATTAAGTCGTGCATTAAGCCGTGCATTAACTCGTGTATTACGCTGTGCATTAAGCCATGCATTAAGTCGTGCATTAAGCCGTGCATTAAGCCATGATTTAAGCCGTGCATCAGGTCGTGCATTAAGCCGTGCTTTAAGTCTTGCATTAAGTCATAAATTAAGCCGTGCATTAAGTCGTGCATTAAGCCATGCATTAAGTCGTGCATTAAGCCATACATTAAGTCGTACATTACGCCGTGCATTAAGTCATGCACTAAGCCGTGCATTAAGTCATGTACTAAGTCGTGCATAAGATCATGTATTAAGCCGTGCATTAAGTCGTGCATAAGATCATGTATTAAGCCGTGCATTAAGTCGTGCATAAGATCATGTATTAAGCCGTGCATTAAGTCGTGCATTAGGTCGTGTATTAAGCTGTGCATTAAGTCGTGCATTAGGCCGTGCTTTACGCTGTGCATTAAGCCGTGCATTAAACCGTACACTAAGCCGTACACTAAGCCGTGCATTAAGCCGGTGTATTCCATATTCTGACTTTGCACTATTGCACTATACGCCTCTCTTATACCGGCGTGCATTGTTAAAAACTTTGAGTTTTATCGGTATACTTTGAGTTTTACCGGTGTGTTTTGTTATAAACTTTGAGTTGTACCGGTGTTTTTTGTTATAAATTTTAAGTTGTACCGATATGTTTTGTTATAAATTTTGAGTTGTACCGATGTGTTTTGTTATAAACATTGAGGTTTATCGGTGTTCATTGCTATACACTTGGAGTTTTACCGGTGTGTTTTGTTATATTGATTGATTGATTGATTGTATATTGCTTAACATCCACTTCGAGAATTTGTTACTTATATGGAAACGTCACCATTGCTGTTGAAGGCCTGCGAAATTTAGGCCTACATGTATGCTCGGTGCTCACGGCATTTGAGCAGGGGGGGATCTTTATCGTGCCAAATCTGCTGTGACCCGGGGCCTCGGTTTTTGCGGTCTCATCCAACGGACCGCCCCATTTAGTCGCCTCTTACGACAAGCAAGGGCTGCTGAGGACCAATTTTAACCCGGATCTCCACGGGATGTGTTTTGCTATATACTTTTGAGTTTTACTGGCGTGTTTTGTTATAAACTTTGAGCTCCTGTTTTACCGGTGTGTGTTGTTATAAACTCTGAGTTTTACTGGTGTGTATCGCTATGAATTTTGAGCTAGATCGGTGTGTATTTCTACTTATTATTCAGCTTTTTTACCTATGCTTTGATATGAAAATTCCAATGCAATAAGCTTTTTTTTTAAAACTTGAAGGATGCTGTACGTTAGTATGGTTTTGTTAAGACTGTTTTGTTTTAATATAAACAATTACCATCAGTTTAATATTGTCTTTAACACAATGGGCGCCTGTAAAAGATATCACTAAAGTCAAAAATACCCACGTCCGAACAATCACAGTGATCTAGAATATCATTTGAGTTACATCTGACTTCTGTACGTACACAACAGACTGGTATTAGATAACAGATTATTCTTTTTCTTTTCAACATCTCGACCAATCTCCGACTGATAAAAGATATCGTATTCATAAGTACATGAACATTTTAAAACGTGCACCGTTGTTTATTATTTACATCCTAACAACGGGATATGTAACGTGAAAATTCATTCTGCAGGGTAAGTTCAAATAGCATAATTGTTATTATATTCATATCATGCTGCCAAATGAAATAACATTAATATTTTTCATGATTGTATCACGTTTGACAATTTTCTTTAGTTATTTCTAATGGAGACGGAAGAGGCGAAATCTGGTATGTTGCCTTCCAATGTAAAGAATATATTAATTAAATGCAATAATTAAATGTACTTGTGCATGCTAAAAACTTACCAGAAACCACATTTCTTACAAATCTTACATTTTGGTTTTCATGGAATCGTAGTTCTTAATTTTTTTTTTAGTCCGTATCCGTGTCGCAATTGTGGTTTTTATTATGAGTAAATTTGCAGACAGAATTTTGGAACGACAATCGATAATTTTTCTTGATAATGAAATACATCCACGTTCGACCTCAAGGCTCTGCATGTACAACTCAGTAAATCAAGAATGGATTTGATATTAAGTATAGATACGGTCTTTTTCAGCGTAGGGTAGAGGCAAAATATCAATACCCCATCATGTGCGTGTCCCTTTAAATCTAACAATTGCATGTCGTCGAAGATTTGTGTGAAAATAGCACGACAGACTTAACAATTTTACAAACATAACTGTCAGACGTTTTAAATCTATCGATAATGGGTGCATTTTATGGATTGAGCGAAAACGTCTTGTAATAAAACGATAAATACTGACTTTATTGTGTAAAAACAGTGTTTTTGACTCGTCGTTTATTGTGCATTTAACCAATCACTTATAATTATTATTAATCAACTATCAAGCAACAGACCACTCAATTATTAAATACACATTAAAACTGTTTTATGTCTTTTCGAGAATTTTTTTACTCATATTGAGACAACACGTGAACGTGGAAGACACGTGATGCATTCAAATTTTTATACCTTCTTTTGACGAGTTCCATTTTTACATTTTTAATAAAATTCAGGCGTGTTTGCAAGTTTCCTTACAGCAGAGTATTTATTGATACTTATTTACCAACACGATGCACCTAGAACAATTTTATGATAATGTTTGAAAAGAGTTCAAGTGATTACAGAGTGTCTCTATACGGGAAAGCTCTGAAAAACAGTAAACACTAAAACTACCCAGCAAACACTAAAACTACCCGGTAAACACTGAAACTACCCAATAAATACTAAAATTACCCATTAAGCACTGAAAATACCCAATAAATACTAAAATTACCCATTAAACACTAAAAATACCCAGTAAATCCTAAAATTACCCATTAAACACTAAAAATACCCAGTAAATACTAACACTACCCAGTAAACACTATAATTACCCAATAAACACTGAAAATACCCAATAAACGCTAAAAATACCCATTAAACACTAAAAATACCCAGTAAATACTAACACTACCCAGTATACACTAAAATTACCCAAATAAACACTGAAAATATCCAATAAATGCTAAAAATACCCATTAAACACTAAATATTCCCAGTAAATACTAAGAATACACAGTTAACACTAAAATTCGCTGTCTCTATCTATTTTTATGATTTTGATCAGAGCGGCCAAGACATGAGCAGTGCTCGGACCCGCGACTATCTGAGTTCGTGCGCTCGGACACGCGACTATCGGAGTTTGTGCCCCGGACCCGCAACTATCAGAGTTCGTGCGCTCGGACACGCGACTATCAGAGTTCGTGCGCTTGGACACGCGACTATCGGAGTTCGTGCGCCCAGACCCACGACTATCAGAGTTCATGTACTTAGATAATCTAGTTGTAGTGAGGACTTACTGATTGTGTACTAGATCTAGGTTCTAACCTTGTTATATATCTAATCCAGTAAAAATGTACAACTTATAGAGTTTGATAAAAGCGGGAAATGATTAATAGATATCATAGACACAGAATCAACGACGTTTAGGGAATATTTTCATTACCTTTGCTTTGCACATTAGAACGTGGGTTGGATCAAAGGGAGTGTGGATCCAAACGTCAGATGCCCGTAGTTATAAAGAAGGCATTAAATGCCCATGTTTAGAAAGAAGGCGTCAGATACCCGTGCTTAGAAAGAAGGCGTCAGATGTCCGTGGTTAGAAAGAAGGCATCAGATGCCCATTGATAGAAAGAAGGCATCAGATGTCCGTGGATAGAAAGAAGGCATCAGATGACCGTGGTTGGAAAGAAGGCATCTGATGTCCGTGGTTAGAAATAAGGCATCTGATGTCCGTGGATAGAAAGAAGGCATCAGATGTCCGTTGTTAGAAAGAAGGCATCAGATGCCCATTAATAGAAAAGGTATCAGATGCCCGTGCTTAAAAAGAAGGCGTCAGGTGTGCGTGCTTAGAAAGAAGGCATGGTCTTACATTTTGATAACCATCCCCCAGAGGTGAATCTGTTTCAAGATATCAATGGGTCAGTTTAACTCTATTTAGATATCATTGTGATGACACGTATAGCAAAAAGGGATCCATTTTGCAGTATTATTTGCTAAGTTCAAGGTCGATAACTCTTTCAAAAAAGGTTCACAACGCCCAACCCCATGCTTAATCTGTAACCCATTGATATAAGTTCATGTGTAAATGTTCAATTTAATAACAACAGGGATAATCAGAAAAGTTCGCAAAACTGTCAGTACACGGACGGACGCACGGGCTGACCATTTAGAGGACCCCGCCTATAGTCGGGGCCATAATTAAGATTACATGCTTTAGATCCACTGCAATGGTGATTTATATTTAAAACATGAAGAGAAGCTGTCAGTAATCATGGAGAATTTTTTGGAAAGTGCAAAAAAATATCTATTAAAGAATTCTAAAATTTTATGCAGTGTTATTGATAAAACCATTGAAAACGCATGCGTGAGTCACTTAAACTCAAATAACACAGAGTTATTGATCACTTTGTTGTTACCATGGTAACAAGGACAAAGTCCTTGAAAAAAAACAGTGAACTATACCTCTTTAAAATCCAAAATAAATACAATTATTAACAAGATGCATATTTTTTTTTAGTTTAAGGTAAATGAAAAAGGCTTATATAAAATTTGCTGAAATAACAAATTTAGATATCTCAGCAAAAATGGTTGCCATGGCAACCAACATACCTTGCATTGTATACAGTCAAAAATTCAATAAAACAATAGATCTTTGAGCTAACTTTTTTAAAAAACGTAACACGATCAGGCAAAGTCTTTCATTTAGAAAGAAACAACAAATGTTAGATTTTCATGCAAAAAAATAAAGTCAGTTAAACAACTTTTAGTTTTTTGTTGCTGACCTGACCAAAAGCACCATTTTTTCATGTTCAGTAACTTCGATAATCTTTTGTTTTATTACTAGGCTAATTATCTAATTTAGGTCAAGAACATTTGTCAATTACTTTCTAATGACATGCTAAATTCTATTGAAACTTGTAAATGACCTTGTCCTACAATCCCAAGGTCACATACATTAACCAATGACCTCCATATTTAATCTGTTGACCTAAACTGCATTTGGATTTAATTTAAACATGTATATATCTTTATCTACCAACCAACCTGTGCATTTTTTTAAAAATCACATATTGCTGTGGTTTATATATATCATAGTTGAGAGAGAGAGAGAGCGCGCGCGCGCGCGCGCGAGAGCGCGCGAGAGAGAGAGAGAGAGAGAGAGAGAGAGAGAGAGAGAGAGAGAAACTCACACACATATATCAATTAAGTTTGTTTGATGGATGCTTGTAGTGCATTACTATCAATTATAACTTCAATATGATCAGGAAGATAAATTGAATAGAGCTCTAAATACAAAGTTGATATAAAACAAAGAAATATCAGGGAATAGATATAAATCTCAGGAAAGTTAAATGAATCACAAGATTATATTTTCAAAACTTTACAAATTTATTTTTCAAACTCATGTATAGATAAACACAATGCTACTTTATGAATAATACTCTTAAAAAGTATCAACTATGGGAAAATGTACACGTATAGCAAGGTCATAGAACATAATTAAAATCACCAGGTTCGTTAAGTTTACTGGGGGAGGGGGGGTGTCTTTCATTTGATACATACAAGTAAGATATTGGAATAAGTAGGCCTCAAGTATTTCTATATCGAAATCTCTATGAAAGGTATTGTTTTATTACATTTAAAATATGGATGTGATCTAAAATATATGAATTACAGAATTTGTAATTGGAAAACGTGTGTGCTATACTCATAGCCTAATGATATAGGAATGGGATATTTGTTAGAGGGTCTACCAACAAAATACCTCCCCCCCCTTTCTCACCAGAACAACAATCCACATCGTTACATGTACGTATACAATATTTTGAAATACGAATTGCATTATAATAGAAATTACATTGACCATTTGATAGAAAATAAATGTGATGATTTCCCATGAAACCAAGCAAAAGTGATCTCGACACATCTGATGCTCCACAGGATAAGCGAATGTACTCAACCGGGGATGACAATTGTCCAGATCTCACCCTACGACAACTTCTTCATGTCACAGACCCGAATGCCACATCATTATTCAATCACTGTTTCAAAACTGCAATGGCGTCTCCACAATCAGAGAAAGTGTGATTCACAGCAAAGCCTGTCAAAGCGTGCCAGTTTTAGAAATTCATGTCTGACATATCTAGAAATTCTGGATGCTCTCAAAATTACACCGCACACTGTCTCAGAGCGACTGCAATTCAAACCCTTAACGACGATGGTTTTGAACTCCGACATATTATGTTCATGAGTGGGCACCAGAACGAGGCATCCATACGCAGTTTTAACAGGGATTGCAGTGACCATCAAAAGCAATGCCTTAGTAATTCACTAGCAAAACTTGCAATACCCTCTGCAACACTCACTCGACCCCTGGAAACCATAGAAACCCTCACGAGAACCCTACTTGCCTAGTCTCTGATCGCATGACACATCATGCACATGTCCCACGGTTACCGTTCGTACCGACATCGAACATTGAGGTGAATGCCAGTTCCACTCAACAAATGATTACATGGACTCTAACTTCACTATTAACTAACATATAAAATTTGATTTACAGAAAATTAGGCAAATCTCTACATCACCTTTCAAGTTTCCTGTTAAATGAATTCCTTAATGACCATCCAGAATTTTTGATGATGTCTGTTAAGTGATATTCATTCATTTATTCCTTTAATTCTAGAGAGTTCGCATCAAGGAGGATACTAATTTGTAAAATAGTAGGTCCTAGTGTAGAGTTTTGAGGGGTTTTACAAAAAAGGGTAAATTGTTTAACTGTTTTTATTTACTATATTGGTAGTATAAATAGCTGTCTTAAAAACGGCATGTAGAATTAATGTCAGCCCTGCTGCGTTTCAGAGAAAATAGTATCTGAAAAGAAGTCATAAATGCTCTTTTTTTTTACCTTAATTTATTTCTTATTTTTAAGAATAAGCAAGAACATACACATTTGTTTTTAATTACAAGTACAATAATCTAAGTGCTTTCTTGAATTTCCATTCACTGTACATTGTTGGGAAATTGTTTTATTAGAAATATTTGTAAAAAGATTAAAAACTCAACATCTAATGATTTAACTGTGGGTACGGTCCGTTGCCATGGAAACACGATGCATGGTTTCAGTAATTTTCACTTTTTTAAAATTTACTATCACCAAACACAAAAGTGTGAGAGTTTCGTTCAGATTTGTGATTTTTGCACTTTCCACTTTTTTTAAAGACAATTTTCAATAGTTACTGACAACTTTTCTTAAATATTTGATTAGACAGACGATTGCTTGATATGCTCACGAAAAAGTAGCACGGTCAGGTCTGTTTGATCAGAGGGCTTGTGATACAAGTAGCTCAATCGGTACTAAGTAAAGCACCTGCCTGGAGATGATATGGTTCCTGGTTCAACCCCTGGTAATATCGTCTGTGTTTTCTCCATTGTCTGCAACATTTAATGCTGTGATCTATCTCTAGACTTCACACATGAAATGTCTGTAAATGGCAAAGTCAGGTTCTCTTTAAATCCTGCAAAAAATAATAGGAGTGAATGTACCAGCCATGGCTGTTAGACTACCCGACCAGATACAGGTGGTTCAAATTCAGAACACCTGATGGAGAGCAAAACTTGATTCAAGGGGTGTATGTTTGAACCGGGTCTGCTCTGTAAATTTTTTCATCTCCATTACACAAAATGTACAGACACGAATACATTTTGCATAAACAAATCAGTAACAACATAAAGCTTGATCTTATTATCTAATCAAAGACCAGGAGGATGAGAAAGTGAGTAATAGTGAGAGGACTGCCACACATCACCCACAACGCCCTCTACAGGCCTCTGCAGTCCCTATTCACAAGGAGACACATGGTAAGCTCTTTAATCGTTTTTCATTAATTCGAGAATAAATAGAGGACCTTATCATCGATACATATAATGTGAAAGTTATCAAAATCCTTACTTTGCAGAAAAGAGACCAAACCGAATAAAGAAATCGAAACTTCCTCGGGTCCGGAAGTTAAGTGTGACTCCAGGAATCAAAGAAATGAAAGTGAAATGGGAAATATTTCCCAACGAAGAATTCCCCGATATACAGTACATTATTCAATGGAGAAAGAGTGGAGAACGGAAGGGGTGGCGGAGGGGTGAGAGCACTAAACTCACTTATATCATCAAAAACCTGGTCCCAGAGACGGAATACGAAGTTAAGGTGTCCGCCTTGTGGGAGAAGATCATTTCCCCAGCAGAACAAGTAGATGTCAAGACGGGTATGTCATTCTTAGATGGAGTTTTGTTTCTTTCCTAATTATCATGTTATACATGTAATTTCATCAGCGTGATTTTGGAGTCTTGTTTAGCTTGTTTCTCAGTAATTTCTCTACCACATGTAACCATCTTGATCTCGCGTACCCGCCTTTGATGTAAACATTCTCGAATCTTTGTTTGATTAGAAAGACAAGAAGAAGTATCAGAGGAGGACGACGATGATGAATACACTCTTGTCTCGCCTCGAACATCCCCTGTTACGTACGCCCAACGAAGTAAGCCAAAGAAATAGTAACTAAAATAAAGTACAAAACATTGCTGGCAATTCTATACTGACAGGACCAATATATTTGTTTATATATGCTGTTCTTTTGCAGAAATTTGTGTCATAATAATTAATGACTATAAAGACGGATTACACGCTGAGCAAAGTATCAAAGCCCGTAAGTATTAATTAGTACAAGAGGGTCGAACAAATAGTTTCTCCACGCAGACTTTGTTATTTGCGAAGTCGTATTCAGTCCCCAATAAAAAATAGATAATGAAATGTTATTTGAATAGAACGAATTCTTCTTATAACGAATTGATCTTACTTTGTCCTTGAGGTTCGCTATAACCGTGTTTAATGTACATCTTCATTTGTCATTGGGAATCTTATAATTTTAATGATAAAAAGAACAAGATATCTTACAAACAATGACACAATTTATCACCTATTGCTTATACAGTGTATGTAGGTAATTATATTATTTCTTCAGGTGAGATATATGACTTCTTTGACAAGATTTTGCGTTTCAAAACTGTTGTCAAGCTTGAAAACCAGCCAAGGGAAAAGGTTCGAGACTGGTTCAAAGCTCTAGACAGAAGTAAAATGTTTGATGGATTTGAAATGTTCGTGTGTGTGGTGGTAGGATTCGGAGATCATCATGGGATTTATGGAAGTGACGGAGAAATGGTGCACTTTCATGAAATTTACAAACACACCAAAGCTAAATTTGGCAACAAACCAAAAGTAATTCTTGTAGACATCAAACACCTTCATTCTACAAAAGGTATGACTCTACACATTGCATATTTGTTTCTTTCTCAATTTGCAGTTCAGTTTCTCGGTTAATGAACCATGAAGAGAAAGAATATCATGTCTGGGGATTTGTCATGATAATATTAAAAATATTATAATATCATCAGATTGAACGTGTATACGAAATGTGAGGCTTGTTGGTTTTCGCTAGAATAAGGAATCTTGAATTTTCATCTGGGTGTGATGTGGTATGATATATTGAGGGATATAAACCACGAGGTGTTTTTAAAAATAATATATGAAGTAATAGAAAATGTTTTAAAGATTTGATATAAGAATCCAACATAGATAACATATAGTTCAATTTATGTCTTAACAAGTAACAAAGAACCATTTACATTCCTTGCAATAAAGTGTTTTGATGTATGGAAGAAAAAAGAGAATTTTCCAGTCAGCAAGTCAACATCAGAAACAGGTGTGTCAATATCTTGTAAGATCTCCTGCAAAAACGACTCGTTGGTTTCTTATACCTTTCTTTAGACCTGCAACACTCGCCTGGAAACCATTGCCATTCTGTAGTATTAGATCATATTAACTTTAAAAAACACACAGGTTGACACATTTCTACACAAACTATAGGGAAAATACATATAGCCAATATTTGGTTCGGAGATCCACAGCGCAATTCATTCTGCACCTGGAACACTGCAGAATGAGACTTCAACTGTCAGCACAATACGAACATTGACAACCTTGCCGTCAGGGTTATTTAGAGTGTTTCCACTTACGAGAAGTCGAGATCCGTGTTTGGTCTACAAAATGTAAATACACTGCTGGTTGCAGCAGTTCTGGGCTGAGTTAAGTGAACAAGAGCAACGCCAACGTGGCATAATACGCCCGTAGATTTTGCTAAAGGAAAACATATTTTAGTGGGATTCATATTTTAGTGAAGTTAGCACTGTCCTCTGTGAGCTAATTCATTATTATGCTTGTAGAAATGGATATCAAGATATAAAGAGGGATAGCCTTAGAATGCGCTACTTCATAAATATGCTAACGGTTCGGTTTGTATCCTGCCCACAAGGTTTTCCTAATATGTGATACTACGACCTTGACCTTGAAAAACTAGGCATCTTTCTCTCATCATGATGATCAAATATACCAATTTATAATATCCTGGAGCTTACGGTTCAGTTTGTATCCTGCCCACAAGGTTTTCCTAAAAAGTGATACTACGACCTTGACCTTTGAACTCTGACCTTGAAAAACAATAGGCATCATCCTCTCATCATGGTGATCAAATATACCAAGTTATAATATCCTGGAGCTTACGGTTCGGTTTGTATCCTGCCCACAAGGTTTTCCTAATAAGTGATACTACGACCTTGACCTTTGACCTCTGACCTTGAAACACAATAGACATCTTCCTTTCATCATGGTGATCAAATGTACCAAGTTGTAAAGTCCTAGGGCTTATAGTTCAGTCTGTATCCTGCCCACAATATTCGGACAGACGGACAGACAGACGGACGACGCCATACCATAATAAGTCCCGTCTTCGACGGGCGTATAAAAACGAATCGTTGGTGGCTTGAGGAGGAATGTGTCTTGACTAGAAAGGCCAACAACAGTAGCATGTATTGTTCTTTAAATGAATTAAGATGTGAGAACAAAGCGTTTTATTCATAATGTTGCAACCCCAGATAATTCTTGTAAGGAATAAACGACGGAGCTTGTAGGGAATGGCCTAATCTAGCAGGTGACGGAGCTTGTAGGGAATGACCTAATCTAACAGACGGCAGTGCTTGGTTTATGTGGGACTGGCTGTCTAATGAAATACTTGGAAAAATAATATATCGAGAGGATAGAATAGCCAAGCTGTTATCTGACCTTAAACCTACTATTATGAGTTCCCGTGCTGAAGAAAGTTTGTTACAAAACATTTCTGCCTGTCCCATGTCTCCTCAGAAACACAGGGTACTCCTGGTGACGACACAAGAGCGATAACAACGACAAGCATTATACACCTTTAAGCACCAATGGGAAGCCTACATACAGACACCCTGGATTCTGTGGGAGCCTACATACAGACACCCTGGATTCTGTGGGAACCTACATACACTCTGGATTCTGTGGGAGCCTACATACAGACACCCTGGATTCTGTGGGAGCCTACATACAGACACCCTGGATTCTGTGGGAGCCTACATACAGACACTCTGGATTCTGTGGGAGCCTACATACAGACACCCTGGATTCTGTGGGAGCCTACACAAGATATTGACACGTACATTGTATGTTTCTATCATTGACTTCCCAAGTTGATTTTATTTTACTCAACATCACTTTTGCACGGGGGCAGGGAGTGTGAATCAATGGTTTATCTGTTGCAACATAATGGAACATAGACCTGTGTGACCTGATATATTAGCAAATATTTCAATGTAGCTGAATTGGGTTTAAATGTTTCCACTTCCTTTAAATGGTATGCCTGAAAACATTTGCAATTCGAGAGAAAATAGTGAAAATATTATTCCTAGAATATAGTGAAATAACACCCTAAATGCTTTTTTGCTGTTAGAATTTTGTGCATGTAGTCCATATGTCAGTAGTGCATTCAACAAAGATATAACGCAGTTTTCTCAGTTTGTTGACAATTAAGGATTAAATAAGTCGTTTTAATCAAGTTGGAGGTTCTCACAGTAGTACCTTTGTTCGTCTGAAAAGATCACATACAAGTATCTGTCTCTTGCAGTTGACTAAGTGACATGCACATTTTAGTTCTCAGATACAGATTTAAAATAAGACGTATTGTGTTGAATAGAATAATGTTGGATATCCTTATAAATATATCAGATTACATGAAACAAAGAAAACAATGCTTTTTATCAAATGGACGAAATATGTTGCAACATCCGACCAAATTGCAGAGAGTTTATGGAAGTCAGTTTTTCAGGAATCCTCCTAATGACCCGCGATTCTGAATTCAAAATGCAGAGAGTTTGCGGAAATAACAGTTACGGCTTGTTTTTACGTCTAATATCAAGTCAAGTTACGAGCTGGACTCAAACCCACAACCTAGCTCCTGGTAACGCTGAAACCCGTAAAGTACAGCAACATCATAAATGTATTTCGACTGGAGTAAATTTTGCTTAGTTACTATATCCCATTAATACAAAATATTAGCAAAATACATCATACATACTTAAATACCCGGTATATAGAAAATTATTTCTTCAAAATCACATTTAAACAAAACTGTAAAATCTTGAAAACCCGCTAAAATTGCCCTCTGGGAATTTTTAAAAATGAGCCCAAAGTAATGTTTCAAAAAAGCTTGCATAGGATGAAATGTCATCAAATCTAGCGAAAATGTACGGTCTCATAAACTGTCAACAGGAAATGTATACAAGAGAATCGCTATTCAACATGTTAGCTAAACAGGCTGTATTTCTTGCAGTGCCATCGATGAAAAATGCGGATGTACGTGTGATGGAAAATTCATCGAGAGAGATTCTTCTGGAATGGACACCACCACGATACATCGAGAGCGATAATGTCCAGTTTCTCGTCGAGTGCTTCAAAGGCTTACAAAAAATAGTGGAATTGGTCCAGCCTCACACTCGTGTGGAGTTTGACAATTTAGAACCCAACACCTCTTATAGATTCCAAGTAACACCAGTTCAAGGAAAGGAACGCAAGCCTCATGGAAATTCCGTGTATGCAAAACTTAAAACCAAGGCCAACGTGAAAGGTATTATATCTAAGACAACAAACACTACATACTTAATTATACAATGTAGATATGAAGAACAAAATTCATAAATGGGCCTTAATTTGTCTTGTGAATTATCCGAAAAATTCAAATTTGGTGATATTCTCTTATTAACATGAAAAAATACCTTGATTGATTGTACCTTGCTTAACGTCTCTCTGGAGAATTTTCCCCTCATATGGAGACGTCACTAAGACCGGTGAAGAGCCTCAAATGTAGGCCAATGCTCTGCGCTTACGGTCATTGAGCAGTGAGGGTTCTTTAGCGTGCCACACTTACTGTGACACGGGACTTTCGTTTTTAAGGTCATCTCCGAGGACCCGTGGCATTCACACCTGATGCCGAGCGTTTGGCGATAGAACTGTCACTACCTGTTTTAACGACTAAGATCTGTCGCGGCCGGGATTCGAACCCTGGCCTTCCGCATACGGGGCGAACGCTCTAACCTCTAGGCCACCGTGGCCTTGAATATGCTTCATGTGTACATGTGCATCATTAGTTATATGACGTACAATCACAATAGTGTGTATGCTGTAATCTCACAAACTTGAGAATTGATCAGCTCTTTTCTCAAATTTTCATACATATAGATTTGACATATTCAAATAACTCCCATTCTAATCACGTTAATCTTTATACATAAACTAAAATAATTACCACGTTTAAATTATTCACAAGTGGGTATCTGTTCAAGATGGAAATTGACAGAGCTGTTTTATTCAAAAAGTGGTAGGTCACAGAGGTCTTTCGAATTAAAGCCAAACTAAGCTAGATGTGATACTGTTGATACTTCTGTGTTGTATTTTTTGACAGATACGGACAGTTTAGAAGTTCGAAGTTTATGTGCACAAAGAATATCGGCCAATGAGATATCCGTGTTCTGGGAACCTCCAGACATCAGGAAAACGAGTCATTTGTCCTACGTCATTTCCTGGACGGATCAAACCTCCATCACAAAACGCTCTGAAAAAGAGGCAAAGAAAACGTCATGTGTTATCAATGGTTTGCAGTCAAATTCGGAGCAGGTAGTGAAAGTCACTGTTAAGGCCTACGACAAACTGTACTTTCCTCTTAGTTATCAAGTTCCAAATTTTCAAGGTAAGAGTTCATACGTGTTTTTTATGTTTTGAATGAATCCATCTCTTTCATCCATGATACAATTTCAAAAATGAATGATTAGGAAACATTTATTTCCTTATAACATATAGTGACATTATCAGTATGTTTTCCCCAGATGTTTTGAGACCTACACATGTGGCAGGGATTGCGGAATCACATTCTGTATTTTGGGTCGACTGGCAGTTTCCAATAGATAAACAAGACCTTATTGAAAAGTTCACCGTCTTCTGCACGGAGAGTTTGTCTTTCAGAAAGAATCGTACAAAATCGTTTGATGTAGAAAAAGAATGCCGGAGTTTGCCTGTCAACTACATACCGGATCTCTCCTACCACTATGTCAAAGTCTTACCCGTTACTAAACAAGGTAGTTACATTCATTGACAGCAGGAAACTAATAAAGTTATGATTTATATTTTTGATAATTCCCTTTCCTTTGATTGGAGGATAACGTATACCACATATTTGTCAATAAATTTAATTGTCTTTGATTGATCAGATTCCTCTGCTGAAAAGGTTCATGAGTCCGTTATTGCTCGAATTGAAACAGGTAAGTTACGTCTTCTTATTTGATGAGAATACCAGTGTATTGAGCTATAAAAAGACAAACCCTCATTCTTCATCTTACTTTAGTAATATACATGTATAGTCGCATAGATAATAGATTTACATGAGTACATATGATCGTCGTTCTCTAAAAGCAACATATCTTGCGTTTTACAAACTAAAGAAGTACAGGTATAGTTACATTATCAGTGATTATACCATTTGTTGTGTTGATTTATAGTATTGATTTACATTTAAGATGAAGCATTGAGACTCTTTATACATTTCAGATAAAGCGTTGAGACTCTGTATACATTTCAGATAAAGCATTGAGACTCTATACATTTCAGATAAAGCATTGAGACTCTTTATACAGTTCAGATAAAGCATTGCGGCTCTTTATACATTTCAGATAAAGCATTGAGACTCTATACATTTCAGATAAAGCATTGAGACTCTATACATTTCAGATAAAGCATTGAGACTCTATACATTTCAGATAAAGCATTGAGACTCTATACATTTCAGATAAAGAATTGAGACTCTATACATTTCAGATAAAGCATTGAGACTCTTTATACATTTCAGATAAAGCATTGAGACTCTTCATACATTTCAGATAAAGCATTGAGACTCTTTATACATTTCAGATAAAGCATTGAGACTCTTTATACATTTCAGATAAAGCATTTAGACTCTATACATTTCAGATAAAGCATTGAGACTCTTTATACATTTCAGATAAAGCATTGAGACTCTTTATACATTTCAGATAAAGCATTGAGGCTTTTTGCCTCTTCAAAATCGTGTAATTCCTGTGAGTTAATTTGGTGGGTAGATGTTCAAGACAGGGAAATGGTTTCCACCTATACAGCCCACTGTAAACCAATTGATACTTCAAAGAAACAGTTTAAACCAGTACCTCTCAGACTGGGGCCTGCATGTCGCCAACTCCACGAAATTGTGAACCTCGAAAGTGATACTGTTTATCATGTATCGATCTACAAACACAACAAGATGTACACACAACAGATAAAAGTCAGAACATTGCCCAAAGGTAATGTACTCCTACATCAAGTTCTCATCACAGAGTTATCTTTCGTGAACTTACACTGACGACGATTTACGGCAATATCAAAGAAAATGTTTTGTTTCATTCGGGTTTTTTTAACAGGTAACCCAGAAAATCTTGATGTCACTATTGTATCGTCCTTCGAGGTGATTGTCACGTGGTCACATAACTTTAAATCGGAAGGATCGGAAAGTACCTATATTGTAGAATATAAATGCGATCCGACCATCATGAAGAGAACTGTGCGGTTGGAGGTGTCCAACTGCTCTGTAAATCTGACGGAACTACTACCAGATGTCCAGTACGAAGTGTTGGTCAAAACCAAAGAAAAAGGAGATCCATCCATCAAATCATTCAAGACACCAAAGTTTGGTATGCATGTTACAGCAGCATTAAATGTAGCATTCACATTCTCTTCAAATAAAAACCAACCAGAATGATTGAGTCAGATGCTGTTTTACATGTAGATTTACATATGTCCCAGTAAACTAGAAAGAAAAGACACCAAGGAATGTTCCACATCTCCTTCGTACTTAGATTTCTTTTATTGAAGATAGATGTTAGCGGCAAACCAATGACTTCAGCTTCTCCACCATTAACTTTACATAGTTATGTAGCAATACCCCATAACCATCTGCATATGATATCTATGCCTCTCAATTGATTCGATACCCGAGAACGTTTTATACGTATAATCAGTGTTTTAAACTGAGCCAGGCTAATGTTACAAGATTTCAAACAGTCTCATTTAAAGTCAGCATTTCGTAAATTCTACGGTGGTTGTAATGATCTAGTTTGCCAATACATTCTTTTATTGGGTTGGGCTGATATGATTTATACGAATTGTTAGGCCGTTCTTTACACATTATTTTTAAATACAAATTACTCCGTTGCTTGATCAAGATGTGGGGACATGGCAGGTGTGACCGGTAGACAGAAGATGCTTACTCCTCCTAGGCACCTGATCCCACCTCTGGTGTCTCCAGGGGTGCGTGTTTGCCCAACTCACTATTTTGTATTGCTTATAGGAGTTATGAGATTGATTACTGTTCATTATCTTTACCTTTCTTTGTACCAGTATTCATACAATACAAGGGTTAAAATCAAATATATCATGCATTAATTCCTGCAATATATTGCTATATACACGCATGCACCTTATATAGAATTGTGAATGATCGTGTTAAATATTACAATGCCCCTTTCACAAAATGACCTTAGGATATAGTGCTTCCTGTCATCAGAACCATACCCTGTGAACTTTCATTTTAAGGTAGTACTCTACATCGTCATAATGGCTGACTTCCTTTAAAAACATGGATGATAAAATCGATATCAGCAATATTTGACTTTTCCTTTTCCATTTAAATACCTAGCCGAGTAGCTCAGTAGGTTAGAATACCGACTGCTGCACTGTAGGTCGCAGGTTCGAGTCCAGCAGGGGTTTTAAATTTTTTTCAGATTACCTTCTACTAAAACTGTATTTTTTGACAAAATAAAGTAAATTTGAAAATTTTCAAATTCAAAATATTTTTGTACATATCCTTCACTTTTCATCTACATCAAATTTCTCTGGTGTAGCATACCTCCTTAAACAAGCAACGTCGAATTCAACACTCTACTGTACAAACTCATTTCATTCCTTTTGAAATGGTACTTTATTGGTTATATAATCTTGGCTAACGGGTGAGGCATTTATGTTATTTCCACTCATGAAGTGATTTCAAAAACAAAACGTTTATCACATCCTAGGCACTGATCCCACCTCTGGTGTGTCGAGGAGTCCGTGTATGCTCAACTCTCTAATTTGAATTGCTTATAGGAGTTATTAGATTAATTACTGTTTGTTAACTTCACCTGTCATGAAAGTAACTGAAATTATTTAAAGATAACTGCGCAGGAAATTGTGAAATATTTTTATAACATTTCACTACAATCGCTGTATTGCTATCAACGATGTAAACATTTTTTTCTTTATAAAGGGCCAGCGAGATTAGAACACAGAGTCACTGCATCTGAGATAAGTTTGACGTGGGAAACTCCGGTTCTTCCCAAGGACTTCCCACAACCGCTGCAGTATCAGTTGATCCTTGAACGGAACGATGGAAATAGAAGAAGGGGAAAGGTTGTGGAAAATAAGACCTCTAAATTTAAATGTGACTTTCAGAATCTGTGGTCATCGACGGCATATACTGTGAAATGTTTTACGCTCATTGACGGGAAACGGAAATATGCTCCTGTTGTGATAAAAACTAAAACCAAATTCGGTAATTATTAGTAGATTTATACTGTATTTAACATCAACGTTTGTCCTTTATGTTTTGTTTTTGTTCGGGTTAAGATATCTCTATTGATATTTGCAGATCATTTGCGAAGATTATTAGAGCCTAGGGGAGACAACTTCATCATTTCATTTGCATCCTGTGATATGACAACTGCAGCAGATTCACAATTACAATCTGGATTATACATGTCAAAATTACTTTTACAATTTCGAGACGACTTAACTAGGTATGATTCGATTCATTTGTTTTTAATTGGCATTGCCATTTAATGAACCTTCATTACAATTTATAAAGAAATGACATGAATACAGTGAATGCAGTGAAATACTACAGCCGACTTTGATGAGTAAAGGTCGGTTTTTATCAATTTATTTTTTTCCCTTTTCAGTAAATCCGTGGATGAGTTACTAGACGACATCAATCGAAAAAAACTAACATCATACGTGATAACTAACATCAATTATTCTTTGGATAAGGTAATGTTAGACTCACCAAAGGCCACAGGTAAAGAGACCTGAATGCGTGGCTCCGAGCATGAACCCTCAGAAATGTAGCGTGGGGGAGTGTAGTTCGGGAACTCACTGAGTGAACCACACTACAAAAAGTTACATCACAACACATTTGATGAGTAGTTTTTCCAACACTAATTATTGGAGAAAGAAAATCCATTTATATGAGTGGGAAGACAGAAACAAACAGCCCATTATCAATGTGTTAAAGTTTGCGATGTCACTGGTGTTAGACAGAGCTTCGGATGCATCGCTGTATTTCTGTAATAATACCAGCATATGAGAAGAGAACATTTGCAACAATATGTAATACTTTTGTTATACATATAACTTATAGCCTGTTTCTTCATTTTTACATTAAACTTACTGATAGAATATTTGTTAAACCTTTTATGGAATTCATTTGACCTCACCTAACCTTTCCGATTGAAGTTTGTCTATCTCTATAAGCATTTTCACGTTTTCTATGTCTTCACATTAATCACATGGTTGATTTCAACCTTGAACAGCATCCTTGCGTAAAGACCCTGGGCCACAATATGAGTTTAGAATTTTACATTATAGGAAGATATTTTGAATTTTTTAAAGCTAAAAGGGTGTAATACGCTCGTATGTCAAATTGATATTCACATACTTGTAGGAGTTATGAGATTGATCACTGTTCGTTATCTTCACCTTGCATACTTGTTTGATTAATTGATCATGTCACTTTTATACGCGGAGAAATTGGTAAATATGCCTTTAGGAAAAGGACAATAAATAAGCAAATTACACAGATTAAATAAACCAACAGATTGAGATGCAATTTATCTGGGTGATTGTACATCAATGACCGTTCATGTTGCATTGGTGATCGCTTGTTTTGTATCGGTGACTGTTCAATTTTGCAACGGGGATGTTTTATTTTAGCTGTAGCGAAGTGGTTAGGGCACTTGCTTGGTTACCAGGAGGTTCGGTTTGATTCCCAATCTCGGCGCCACGTCAAAACTAAAAGCAGTTAAAGTGGGGTTGTGCAGATCTGTCTCCATGATAAACACGAATACGACCGACCGTAGTCATGAATGTGTCAGTCATGAGTATAGTTGGTTGTATTCATGTTTCCTTCCAATTGTTAGACCCCTCTTTTTATACTGATTTTGACTGAGTATTACTCCATTTACCCGCGGAAGACACAAGGCTCGCAGGTGTGTCAACAGGGGATGCTTACTCCTCCTAGACACTTGATCCTACCTCTGGTGTTTCCATGTTGTCATGTACTCAATATGTATTCTTTAGAGGATGTATGAGATTAAGTGTTGTTTGTTATCTTCGTCTTTTCAATGACTTCGTATGGGAGATGAATGCCCCGGGTTGAATTAGACTTAGTTTATTTTACTGTATCTGAAAATTGTTTTTCCTTCAATGTATCTTAAATTAGATATGTATGTATGGGAATGATACTGTCCATATGGATTCCTGTTATTCCTCATAGTAAAACACTTGTCTGAAACATGAAAGGCGAAGACAACGAACAGTGATCAATCTCATAACTCCTATAAGCAATACAAAACGGAGAGTTGGTCAAACACGGACCCCTGGATATACCAGAGGTTTGATCAGGTGCCTAGGAGAGTAAGCATCCCCTCTCAACCGTTTTTGAAGTGTTTTGAGATGAAGGTCCTGAGTTGGGTTAAATGATGTATTACTGCATACATTTTACTTCCATTGTATGCTATATTGGAATATGTCGAACAGTTACTTACATGCACTTTGCAATATGTTATTGTAATTCTTTGTCTGATATCCTTTTGCCTAAATTAAGTTGGGATGTGGCTAGATTTTCCTTCAATGAAACATGTGCCATTACAATTCGTGCTGCCTTATTGGAAACCGAAGCACACGGTTCTATTTCTCGTACTGAAAGTTCCTCAAATTGAGTTTCATTAGATCCAATAGTGACCCCGACCCCCAGTCTATTCTGTTTTTATTGTCTTCATCATTTTACTTCTTGATAAGCAGCTATACTGTAAGTCAAATACAGGTCAGTCATTGTTATTTGTTTTCAATAGGCTAGAAAATTGATTAATTACATCATTAAAGATGAATCGTAATTTCATTCAAATGCAGGTTCATTTCACTAGACTTAATGTTGTATTTTCCGACCTTCGAGCGCTTTTTATGAGGTTGTGCGACATGTCATACATCTCACCTGTCTTAATCAGATTCATTTAAATCGGTGTTTCTAAACACTTGTACCATAGTTTGGTGTGCTTTCTTTTGTTAAAAGTGTGGGTTATTTGTACATAACCCACACCTTTCTTCAAACCCCGCACACATTCTCGAACAAAAACAAAAACAAAATCAACAAAACAACATCACTGTCCACTGTATGAAGTTCCTCCAAATCAAAATTGCCGATATCAAACACGAATAACTGACCCAGACTAAGTTCTCCGAATACATTATAGATATTCGCACTGAATCTCACTTAAACCTTGATACAAGATAATATCGCCAATGGTCTCGTCCCAAAGACTTTCTATTTCCATATTCTCCTCAAGTCGAGAAACACGTGTACGTAGAAATACGTGTATCAATTATAAAAAGTTTTATAAAAGACCCAGCCACGTGATAAGAACGTGTTTGAGAAATAAACTTGTTTAGCGGACAGAGTGAATCAGACTTGTGTTTCTTTTATAGATTCGCGTCTTACAATTTTTTTTTCTCCCTCTCTGTTTCACCATTTTTAAAAATCTATTGTATATACATGTAAATGTTTTTCCAGCCAATTTAGTCAAAATATGTATTAGAATGAAGGATATCAAATAGGATTTTCAAAAGAGTAACCACCATCGTCAGTTGAATATATTCCTAATTTTTTAAACAGAAAAATGCACGAATATGGGTTCTTCGAATTTTATTTGAATTTTTAAATTAAATTCTTTAAAGCCAATACTGGTACTAAAAGTCGGAGAATGCGTAAATGTTAAATAAAAATATCAAAACCAACAGTCCAAATTTTTAAAAACAATTAATGAACATATATTTTTCGGTGATAGAAAGTCATTATGATAGAAATATATGGTGTTCAAAGTGTAATGTAAAGACATAACAATTGGCATCATATTGTAAACAGGCGACCGAGCTTCCGAAAGCTATAATAAAATATAATGAATAATAGTAAACTATGGTACAAGTCACTTACCCCATATTGCTGGATTTAAAATTTAGACTGAAGAATATTCTCAGTTTATGGTCTTGAGGCTATGATATCTGAAATGAATACAAGTGTTTGACTTCTAGTAGAATATGTGAAATGACGTCAACACGATGTACAACATGTACACATTACGAATGGTATCTTTATGAATATAAAATTGTTCTCAATAACAATTACATGTACGTAATGTGGATATTGTTTATTCTTCTTTATTGACATTTTTATGAATATAGAACTATTCTTAATAGCAACTAAGTAACATGAATATTGTTTATCCTAGCTGATCGAAAAAATTGCAACTCTACCAAACACAGATATGTTCATAATTACTTTAAACATGTTTGTTTTTAAAGTTCTATCTTAAATGGAACTACATGTATGGTAAATTTTATTTTCGAATTTTTGAAATTCATTTGTAATAGCATTTTTAATGATAGATAATAACATTCCTTCTAATTTTCTAAGCTAAACCTAGTTACTATGATATAGTTTTAGAACATGCTTCATTTAGAAATAAGATCTGTAAAATATTGTGACGTTTTGTTCTGAAAGACTGTTTTTGACATACACATCTATTAAGGTAAGATTATTGAGTACAACTAACCCTATAGTATTGTTTCACACTTCATTTCATCTTTGCAATATATATCATCATAGATATTGTTTATCGAAGTTTGTAATTACTTCTGAAAGCTTTTCCTCTTAAAATAGGCCAATTGGAAGAACATTAAATAATTATTAGTAAAGCTAGCACATACTCCCACATATCCTACAGAAATTGTTAATTGGAGTTATTTCAAAGCATGTTATATCGTGTTTTAAGATTGAGAGAATTCGCTGCAGAACACAAACTAAAATAGACCTATGGCCGTGATGAATTACGGTGTGGTTTCATAGAATTCCTCAACAGTACAACAATGGAAGTGTAGGAGTCAATTTTATATAATCAGTGAATTCTGTTTCCTCTGTATGACGTCATGCGAATCATCAGATGCTATCAACTACTTTATCGTTGAAATGTAATCGGTGCATCTCTCATTCATTATTGTAGAGCTCACTGTTTCGATCAATATCACACTATATTAAAAGTACATATTAATTTCGGAAAACTGAAACTCATAAGAGGCTAGCCAAAGTACATGGTTACCGACAAGATCTTTTGATTCATTACCAAGCTTTCAATTTTAAACTAGAAAAAAGACACCAGAATGGTTTTTTCTCATCGATTCAATTAAAACAATTGAGAGTAAATTTTATTCGGGACACAAGGAATACAAAATACATAAAAACAGTCATTGGATCAAATACTATCTGGTGCATTTCATACCGATTATTGAGCGGTTCTTTACAAATCGATCTTGACTACGGATTACCCCGTTTACCTGATCAAGACACAGGGATGACGACAGATGTGATCGGTCGACAGGGAATGCTTATTCCTCCTAGGCCCCTGATCCCACCTCTGGTGTGTCCAGGGGTCTGTGTTTTTCATACTCTTGATTTTGAAGTCTTCGTATGATTTTTGATATTTATCACTGTTCATTATCTTGGTCAGAAAGTCACTCTATATAAATCGAGGTAAGCTACTGACAAACAAGTTGATTGTACAGGGATTTCAACAGTCTCGATTGAAGTCAGCATTTCGCAAATTCTATGGTCGTTATAACGATCTAGTTCGTCAATACAACCTCGCATTGGGTCAAATGCTGTCTGACGTGTTTCATACCGATTGTTAAGCCGTTCTTGGCACACTGATTTGACTGCGGATAACTCCGTTTACCTGAATAGGATATGGGGCTCACGGCGGGTGTGACCGGTCAACAGGGGATGCTTACTCCTCCTAGGCACCTGATCCCACCTCTGGTATATCCAGGGGTCCGTGTTTGTCCAAATCACTAATTTGTATTGCTTATAAGGGTTATGAGATTGATCACTGTTCTTTATTTTCACCTTTCATACCTCAATTAATATCAATCCTTTGATAAAGAAATTAAGAAAGTAAAATAAAATGAAAATATTTCAAAACTGAATTCCCTCACCTGCATATATAGTGTTTGGTATTGTTGTAATTTATCGAATTCATTTATTCACTCAAAACCAGATCACTGGTACATGAGGTACAAAAAAATGTATGCATAAATAAACTAGATGTATGATTATAAGTAAGGGTCACCAACAAAATACAAGTAGATATTGAAAATTAAAACAAGAAGCCCATGGGCCACATCGCTCACCTGAGTCACCTTGGTCCATATCAGAAGACTTTCCATATATATTTGCGTGTAAAACTGTAGTCCCTATTATGGCCCAAACCTACACCTGGACGTCATGGTTTTTGCAAACTTGAATCTACACTATGTCAGAAAGCTTTCATGTAAATGTGAACTTCTTTGGCTCAATGGTTCTTGAGAAGAAGATTTTTAAAGATTTTCCCTATATATTTATATGTAAAACTTTGATCCCCTATTGTGGCCCCATCTTACCACAGGGGGCCATGATTTGAACAAACTTAACTCTGCACTATGTTAGGAAGCTTTCATGTAGATATCAGCTTTCCTGGCTCAGTGGTTCTTGAGAAGAAGATTTTTAAAGATTTTTCCTATATATTTGTATGTAAATCTTTGATCCCCTATTGTGGCCCCATCCAACCCCCGGGGCCATGATTTTAACGATTTAGAATCTGCAATACCTAATAAAGCTTATCTATAAATTTCAATTTTTCTGGCCCAGTGGTTCTTGAGAAGAAGACTTTTAATGACCCTACTCTATTTTTACCTTTTCTTGCTTATCTCCCCTTGGAAGGTGGCCTGGCTCTTTATTTTAACAATTTAGAATTCCCTTTACCTAAGGATGCTTTGTGCAAACTTTTGTTGAAATTGGCCCAGTGGTTTTTGAGAAGAATTCAAAAATGTTAAAAGTTTACAGACGGACAGATGGACGGACGGACGCCGGAATATTGGTGATCAAAAAAGCTCACTTGAGCTTTTAGCTCAGGTGAGCTAAAACACATAGTTAGGTGTAAGTAGATTAGTTTAGGATCAGCAAACAACTTGATAATATTTTTTAGGGCCCATTTTTACACTTCCTGCAAGGAGATTAATAGCCACAGTATTTATCAGTGTCGACATCATTTTCTTCAGTACTTAAAAAATCAACATCAAAACCCACAGTACAAAGGACAGAAAATATCAGTTTTTCTCAGTAGCAATATCATTTTGCTCAGCACTTATAAGTAAATAAAAGAACCCACTGTAAAAACCAGAGTAAAATGTCAGCACTAGTCAGTATCGACATCATTTTTGGCAGCACAAATCTGTAAATATCAGAACCCAAGGTAAATATCATAATTTCTTGGTGCTAACAAAAATTATCGGTACCAACAGTAAAAATATCAGTAATTATCAGAACTGATCAGTACCAACAGTAAAAATGTCAGTAATTATCAGAAGTTATCAGTATGAATTGCACAATAACAGTAACTATCAGCAATTATCAGCAAGCAATGGCACGCTTAGTGCTTATTCTGTGTAGTAGAGTAAAGATTACTATTCCGTACATACCAAAATAGTTTTCTTGTAAAATCAGTAATAACGAGATACCCCCATGTCTGTATTACTTGTAATAATAAGCTTATGGATATCATTTTCTAGAACACAATTAACCCTTCGCCTACCTGCAATTAATTGTAGAGCACATTTTCTTTTCTTGTCCTTGCGCTTTAGATCAGATTTTAAAGCACAAAAACTGCATCTTAACAACTCTACCAGACATGTAGTGTTTGTTATCGCAATCGTCATCCGACATGCTCATCAACAGAAAGCAAGAAAACGGGACACTTTTTACGACAGAGATGGATAGATCAGATCAGACTGACAATTGTTTAGCGAATACCATTGTTATATAACGGTTACGGTTGTGTACAGTCACTCAATGTATCATTATGAAGAATATGCATATAGTATATTTGACAAAAGGTGTGTCGGTACTTTTCATATTTTGCGTGAAAACTCATTTATATTTCTTCACAATTTTGAAGAAAACGATTATGTACTGGTTGTATTACCTATGGCTGAAATATTGCAAAAACGATGCAAAATCCCAACTAATCAATCAATCCAAAGTAACAATGACAAGATTCTAAAATAGCATAACTTTATAAATTTCCTAACATATAGAAAAGAATGGGCGGAACGAAGAATAGAATATTCTTAGCTTTTATTCCACAAATTGTTCTTGTCACTACAGTCGTATTGCATGACGTGTGCTGACTCAATCAACCACCTTCAGCTTGGTCGGCTGTAGGACATGTTTTTTTCTCCCCATTCACAAGTTGATGATCCCGCCGATCAATGTGTTATCATATTACATTCAAAGTTAGCATTTCGCAGATTCTATGGTCGTTATAATTATCTAAGTTGCCATTACAGCCTGCCATTGGGTTAAATGCTGTCTGACGTGTTTCATACCGATCGTTAGACCGTTATTGACACACTGATTTTTAACTACGGATAACTCCGTTTACCTGTTCAAGATATAGGGCTCACGGAAATGACCGGTCGACAGAGGATGCTTACTCCTCCTAGCACCTGATCCTACCTCTGGTATATCCAGGAGATCGCGTTTACCCAACTCTTTCTTTTTGTATTCCATACAGAAATTATGAGATTGATCACTGTTCGTTATCTTCACCGTTTCATAAAACTAAATATCATGTTTGAATGCTATATTCATTATACAACATTATCCTTGCATGTCCATGATCTAAAGGTATAAACACGTAAGCGTACAATATATCGTTTTAGCGATCTAGCTGCAAACAAAGATTGTGGACTAGGCTAGTCGTCAGTTTGGATGTTTTATCTGTTAACTACTCATCAATATGTATAAGAGTTCGTCTGTGATGAACCGTTTCTCAAGAATTAATCGATCCATTTGAAAAACGTTCAAACCATACACGATTCAATTTTTTAAAACTCACTTACTGGAATGGAAATGAATAAAACATTAACATGTGACAACTGATATGATTTGGCTATATAATAAAAGAATTGAAGAACGTATATGGAAGAATCTGTGTAAATTTTATATGTATTTGATGGGGGGATCAGTAGCTCCAATTCGAGAATTCACCTCTCGTTCGATCTGATACAAGGCATTATAAAAACATGCATTCATTTTCAAATAACTATAAGCAATGTTATAAAAAAGTTGTATCCTACTTCATGAAAAGGGAAAATAGAATATATCCTTATACAGTGTACTTACTGTGTTTTACGATTCGATACATGTATACCCCAGTGAACTTGAATTAAAAGAAAACCTTTTTTTTAAATTAATTTAGACAGGATAGCACAATTAGTACAAATGACTAGTTTACATTGTGGTCCTGTATAAAACATATTCACAGACAGTTAAATGAGAGAATAGAAAAATAGATAACATAATATAAAGTATATACATAAAATATAACACGATATCACTGGGGGAAAATAAACATATATATATATATATATATATATATATATATATATATATATCACTTATTTGAGTAATAATGCTGCAAATATGCTGATTTAAAAGATGTAATAGAGCCACAGCTTCTGACAGACTCGGGCAATTGATTCCATAAAATTGTGGAGGATATCTTAAAAGACCGTTTATAGTATTCAGTTCGAACTTTTGGTAAATATAAAATGCCACTATTGCTACTTCTTGTTGTTCTAGAACTAACTTGGCTGACAAAACTAAAAACGTTCATATATTCTGGTGTCATGTTATTAAGAATCTTAAAAGCAAGCACTAATTTTCTATATACAAAATAATCATGAACAGGCATCCATTTAAGAAGACTAAATATATCAGCTGTAGAAGTCTGAGTTACTTTCACCTTCAATATAATTCTGGCTGTCCTTTTCTATAATTTAAAAAGTCTGCTTATAAAAACCCTGTTTTTGGCTGAGCTCCAAGCTGTGCAACAATAATTAAACTGAGGAAATATAACAGTATTATAAATTTTCAATAATACTGCATTTGACATAAAAGTTTGCAGAAGACGTAAAATGTCTATTTTCTGTGAAAGTTTCTTGCATAAAGAATCAATGTGTACAGAGCAGGTTAGACATTCATCTATTTGTACACCAAGAAGTTTGGCCTTATTAACAGTATCTAAAACAATATCTCCTACTTTGATGCACACCTTAGAGTTTTCCGTGTCTGCTTCATATTTAGATATAATATTGAGCATGGACTTTAACCGCAAACTAACACCTCAGCTTTATGACAAACGAGACGACTCTCATCTTTGTGCAGCAGTATTCCATTGTCATCTGCATATGCCGTTGATGTCATTCAATTGATTCAATTCACGAGAACACGTTCCATAGAATTTAATGAAAGGTGAAGATAACGGACAGTGATCGATCTCATAACTCTTAGAATATAAGGAATACAAAATAGAGAGTTGAGCAAACACGGACCCTGGATATACCAGAGGTGGGATAAGGTGCCTAGGAGGAGTAAGCATCCTCTGTTGACCGGTCACACCCGCCGTTAGCCCTATATCCAGATCAGGTAAACAGAGTTATCTGTAGTCAAAATCAGTGTGCCAAGAACGGCCTAACAATCGGTATGAAACACGTCAGACAGCATTTGACCCAATGATAGGTTGTATTGACGAACTAGATCGTTATAACGACAATATAATTTGCGAAATGCTGACTTCAATCGAGACTGTTGAAACCCCTGTACCATCAACTTGTTTGTCAGTAGCTTGCATTGTTAGACCTTTCTTTACATACTGATTTTGACTACAGAGTACCCCGTTTACCTGATCAAGATATAGGTGACCGGTCAACAGCGGATGCTTACTCTTCATAGTCAACTCATTTCACTTCTGGTGTTTCGGAGGGGGTCGTGTTTGCCCTACTTTCATTTCTGTAGAGGTTGATTGTTCCTTTCCTTCACGTTTTCATCGTACAAAGTTGATATTTCCAATATCGAAATACACTCGTACTCGGTTCAATCACTTGCTGTTAGAAAAAAAAGTAAAATGAAATTGATTAATTAAGGTGGCTCATTACACCAAAATCTTATGAAGTATGATTCCACCATCAAAAGAGTAATGCAAGGCCTTGATCACTTTATATGAATTTTTTGAAAGTGTTTCCAGAATGATAGAAAAGGTTACTTTGTTTGCAAATAAGAGATTCTAGAGTTCAAATTTCATAGACTGTGATTTGCTGCTTAATATTAATATCTAATCAATCATGCCCAAACCATTCAGATAGACGTTCTAATTGTTTGAATAAGAATAGTTATGAAATTTGAAAACATTCTATTTGTTAATATCTTTGAATGAAAGGTGATGATAACGAACAGTGATCAATCTCATAACTTCTATAAGCAATACAAAATAAAGAAGATTTTCAAAAACCTTGTCAATTATAAAAAAGACGTATCGGACAAATGTCTTTTTTTAGAATTGAAATAAAATGGTCAAAAGTTAAAATAAACAAATACTGCAGTGGTTTTTTTTTTAAATTTGAACCAAGCCCGATCGGAATTATTAAGAAGTAGTCATAGAGAAGATTGTAATCAGAAAACTACATTCCCTTGGTGTAAAATGGTTTATATATGAATTGATGTTTAAAAGAATCTAATTTCTTGATGAAAAGTGCATGTAGGTACAACATAACAACAATATGAACAATTTAGTAATTTCAAATTTAGATCGGAACCGGTACATTTTGCTTTCGTTTGGTTCAAATCTTAAAAGAAAAATAGCGTTATTTTTATCCGTTTGTTGCTGTTGTTGACGATTTTAGACGTAGATTGAAAAAAAAGTTAACAAACGACCGTTATAATTTTCATAGATTTTTTTTTAATTTAAAAACTTTTACATGAATATTCTTCGCAGGATTTATAAAGTATATACGTCATAATAAAATCAAAGCGGAGATCGGCTATCTCTAAACACAATAAACATGGTCAGCTAAAGTCGCCACATAACTCCTACATAAAACTGCAATCGAATACTGATAATAGTTCATGTTACTATGAAGTCTTCAAGCTGAAAAATAACATAACGGAAGTCACAAAGGCTAAAGAGTAATCTGAAACTCCGGGACCCCATTTAACAATTCGATACTTCGACCATTCGTTCTCTGACTGGCTGCGTGAAGTTTTATCTAATTCACGCAATCCTTCCATTTAGTTCCTTTGAAAAAATACGATCTTTTTGTATTGGCAATTTGTACTTCGATGATACTATATGATAAGATAAAGGTTCCTATATTAGCATGCTTCCCTTGAAAGAAGAGGGACATATTGCTTTATTCCTGTACTCAGTCGGTAGGTCATTCGATTGGTCGATGAATACTATTATTAACTAGGTTAGATGGCAACATGCGTTTTGTCGGACTTGAGAACTCAGAATCAAACTGTTGCCTAAGGTTGCTTAAGGTGGTTAGGCCAAAGGTAATAGTTTGGTTTTAAGGTTCGACAAAACACATTTTGCCAGAAAACCCAAACAATAAATATTTGTTATACCTTTTTACTTTTTACTATGACGTATCTAATAACTATAAAATACAAATTCATGTGCCAGAATACTATTAAACATAGATAGTCGATATTTAGGACACACAAACAAACTTTACTTGTGTGTTTGTTAAATGCAATGGTACATTGATTGAAGTTACAAGTACTAAAGTCCTGTTTCTTGGGGTTTTTTTTTTTTTTTGGGGGGGGGGTTGTGTGTTTTTTCTTTGTGGGAGAGTCGAGGCTTGTCGGTGGCATCGTTCGAGAGAGTTGCATGCCCTGTGAGAATTGTGTTGTTGGTGACGGTAATCGAATGAGCGAACGGAGCCTGCTAAGAACATTCCGTGTCCTGAAACCCGAGTTATACCGACCGAAGCAAGGCTCTAAAAGTAACACGTACGTTAAAGAAGAAAAAGGACCAAATCTGCAAAAGATTAGAGATAATATGTACATACGTTCTCTGAATTTTTTTTAGCCGAATGGGCGCCGCCATTTTGTTTATCATACACTATTGCATACCGATACCGGCTCTCCCCGTTTTGATTCGTACGAAGCCACACAACGTGATCCGAGTAATCCATTCATTAGTTGTTTCAACAGTTATTTGAGTTTTGAATTTGATTGCCAAGAAATATAAGACCCTACCGTGCAATTTACAATCTAAACACTCAATTTGTTCCAAATGAACTGTAGGTTTAATTAATGCATGTATGTACGGTGTGACTGTTAGACCAAGCAAGCCTTAAATAGTCATCGGCGTGTCCCGAATGATAATCATCATGTAGTTAAGTATGGAAAATGTATATAACTGTTACATGTTTAATGAGACGCTTACAACTGTATATAACTGTTACATGTTTAATGAGACGCTTACAACTGTATATAACTGTTACATGTTTAATGAGACGCTTACAACTGTATATAACTGTTACATGTTTAATGAGACGCTTACAAATGTATATAACTGTTACATGTTTAATGAGACGCTTACAAATGTATATAACTGTTACATGTTTAATGAGACGCTTACAACTGTATATAACTGTTACATGTTTAATGAGACGCTTACAACTGTATATAACTGTTACATGTTTAATGAGACGCTTACAAATGTATATAACTGTTACATGTTTAATGAGACGCTTACAAATGTATATAACTGTTACATGTTTAATGAGACGCTTACAACTGTATATTACTGTTACATGTTTAATGAGACGCTTACAAATGTATATAACTGTTACATGTTTAATGCGACGCTTACAAATGTATATAACTGTTACATGTTTAATGAGACGCTTACAAATGTATATAACTGTTACATGTTTAATGCGACGCTTACAAATGTATATAACTGTTACATGTTTAATGAGACGCTTACAAATGTATATAACTGTTATATGTTTAATGAGACGCTTACAAATGTATATAACTGTTACATGTTTAATGCGACGCTTACAAATGTATATAACTGTTACATGTTTAATGCGACGCTTACAAATGTATATAACTGTTACATGTTTAATGAGACGCTTACAACTGTATATAACTGTTACATGTTTAATGAGACGCTTACAAATGTATATAACTGTTACATGTTTAATGAGACGCTTACAAATGTATATAACTGTTACATGTTTAATGCGACGCTTACAAATGTATATAACTGTTACATGTTTAATGAGACGCTTACAAATGTATATAACTGTTACATGTTTAATGAGACGCTTACAAATGTATATAACTGTTACATGTTTAATGCGACGCTTACAAATGTATATAACTGTTACATGTTTAATGAGACGCTTACAAATGTATATAACTGTTACATGTTTAATGAGACGCTTACAAATGTATATAACTGTTACATGTTTAATGAGACGCTTACAAATGTATATAACTGTTACATGTTTAATGAGACGCTTACAAATGTATATAACTGTTACATGTTTAATGCGACGCTTACAAATGTATATAACTGTTACATGTTTAATGCGACGCTTACAAATGTATATAACTGTTACATGTTTAATGAGACGCTTACAAATGTATATAACTGTTACATGTTTAATGAGACGCTTACAAATGTATATAACTGTTACATGTTTAATGAGACGCTTACAAATGTATATAACTGTTACATGTTTAATGAGACGCTTACAACTGTATATAACTGTTACATATTTAATGAGACGCTTACAACTGTATATAACTGTTACATGTTTAATGAGACGCTTACAAATGTATATAACTGTTACATGTTTAATGAGACGCTTACAAATGTATATAAATGTTACATGTTTAATGAGACGCTTACAAATGTATATAACTGTTACATGTTTAATGAGACGCTTACAAATGTATATAACTGTTACATGTTTAATGAGACGCTTACAAATGTATATAACTGTTACATGTTTAATGAGACGCTTACAAATGTATATAACTGTTACATGTTTAATGAGACGCTTACAAATGTATATAACTATGTTAGATGTTATGAATTGTGCTCCTTTGTTACCTGACCTGTTTCTATATTCATATGAAGCAGAATTTATTCAAAAACCTCTACATGAGAAGAGAAAATATCTTGCTGTGGCCTTCAATTCGACTTTTAGATATATCGACGAGGTTTATTAACAATAATAACTTTCATTCATATGTCGATTCGATATATCCCTGTGAGCTCGAAATAAAAGACACCAAAGAGTCGTCCACTTCTGCTTCATACTTAGATATTTTATTGAAAGTAGACATTAACGGCAAACTGACAACTCAACTGTATGATAAACGGGATGATTTCAGCTTCTCCATTGTCAGCTTCCCATATTTATGTAGCAACATTCCATCATCACCTGTATATGCTGTTTATATCTCTCAAATGACTCGATACGTAAGAGATTGTTCTGCGTATAGTCATTTTTCAAATCGAGGCAAGCTTCTGACAAACAAGTTGAAGATACAGGGGTTCAACAGTCTCGATTGAAGTCAGCATTTCGCAAATTTTTTGTTCGTTATAACTATCTAGTTCGTCAATACAACCTATCATTGGGCCAAATGCTGTCTGACGTGTTTCATACCGATTGATAGGCCGTTCTTGGCACACTGATTTTTACTACGGATAACTTCGTTTACCTGATCAGGATATAGGACTCATGGCGGATGTGACCGGTCAACAGGGGATGCTTACTCCTCCTAGGCATCTGATCCCACCTCTGGTGTGACCAGGGGTCCGTGTGTGCCCAACTCTCTATTTTGTATTGCTTATAGGAGTTATAAGATTGATCACTGTTCGTTATCTCCACCTTTCATGTTCAATGAGACGCTTACAAATGTATATAATTGTGTTACATGTTCAATGAGACGCTTACAAATGTATATAACTGTGTTACCTGTTCAATGAGACGCTTACAACTGTGTATAATTGTGTTACCTGTTCAATGAGACACTTACAAATGTATATAACTATGTTACCTGTTCAATGAGACACTTACAAATCTATATACATGTAACTGTGTTACCTGTTCAATGACACCCTTAAAAATGTACAGAAATGTGTTGCCTGTTAAATGAGACTCTTACAAATGTATATAACTATGTTACCTGTTCAATGAGACGCTTACAAATGTATATAACTGTTACATGTTTAATGAGACGCTTACAAATGTATATAACTGTTACATGTTTAATGAGACGCTTACAAATGTATATAATTGTGTTACATGTTCAATGAGACGCTTACAAATGTGTATAATTGTGTTACCTGTTCAATGAGACACTTACAAATGTATATAACTGTTACATGTTTAATGAGACGCTTACAAATGTATATAACTGTTACATGTTTAATGAGACGCTTACAAATCTATATAACTGTTACATGTTTAATGAGACTCCTACAAATCTGTATAACTGTGTTACCTGTTCAATGAGACGCTTTAAAATGTATACAATTGTGTCACATGTTCAGTGAGAATCTTGCATAGAAATACAAACATCCATTCACTTGAAAATATCTATCATTTATTAAATCCCTCTTGTGCTAAATGCCCATTGACATCCAAATATCAATGGTGAATATATGAGGATTTTTTAGTTTAGTTTATTTATTTAAGGAATGACTTTAATTTTGGGGCAAGTTATACGAGTATAACCTGGTTTGGGTCAGTTTAAACTGACCCAAACCAGGTTATACTCGTATAACTTGCCCCAGAATTAAAGTCATTCCTTATAATTTAATACAAGAGACAAAGATGCTAAACTTCGTTTATCAAAATGTACATAAAGTCGGAAAAATACAAGTCAACTGAGCTGCGCAATGATTCACTTAGCAACGACAGGAAGCGTCTCGATGTGAAGGTCGCCATCTTTAATCTTAGTTCTACGGAGCCTAGCCATTTATCAAAATATTGTATCGAAAGTGAAGTTTGTCATGATAGAAAATATATGTAGACTATGCATGCAATGCCTATTTCGCTGTCCATTATATATAGAGATCGACTTTGAAGTCTCTCGTCTCCGACAGATTGGGAAAATACGGGAAATAGCATCGTTTATACCTACCCAAAATAAATCTTCGAATAGATCTATTCAAAAAATGCAATAATTTGCGGCTTTAACTCTGTGAAAACTTCTACCACATGAAAACTTACCCTTGTATGCAACGTTATCGCTAATAGTAAATCCGACACAAGAAAATATGTAAGCATGTGACAATGTGTCTGACGTCATGTGATGCAAGGTGAAGATAACGAACAGTGATCAATCTCATAACTCCTACAAGCAATACAAAATAGATAGTTGGGCAAACACGGACCCCTGGACACACCAGAGGTGGGATCAGGTGCCTAGGAGGAGTAAGCATAAAATGTGACGTATGAATTTTTGTTTGCTTTGTTGAAAGACGGATCAAGCATTGAAACAACCCACCCCCTTTCCCCAGTGAGAAATGTATTTCAAAATGAACAGGGTAATGCTTACTTGGCAAATCATTAATTCGAGTATAATATCTTTCTTTTAATCTATACAAACAGAGAAAGATATTTTACTGTGATTTGCGTACAAGTAGATGCTAATATTGACAATGAGAAAACAACATGTGTATCAAACCGAAGTATCTTATTGTACATGTTGACTTTCTATTCCATAGAAGGCTGAAAACAGTGCTGCGATGTAAATTTAGAGAGAGAGAAAAAAATAGTTCCGGCTTCTGGTTGTCAAGGGGGGGGGGGTCCCCATACCAAACCAGGTTATTCAAAAATAACTTGCATTCCTCAATTGGAAATTGACCAATCAGAGACAAGGATACAATAAGAATTAAATTATTTAGGAATAGGCACATACAATATAAATACAAGACAATAGCACAGAAGAACACATAATTAAAAAACAAAAGTTGTTGTTAAATACATACATGTAAGATAAAAAGGGTAAACTTTAAGAGCTATTTGACTTTAAGAGCACAGTGAGTAAATTAATGTATATGCCTATGCCAAGGATAACCCATGAAAGCCATATGGCTTATTTTCAATGAGATCCTTCAATGAATATGTGATCCGTCTATTCATTTGACACAGGGAATATAACGCCAGCCGATGTCAACAGTGCATTGTGACGTCATACTTATTTCGGATTTCAAAGATTTCGGTTGAGCATCACTGAAGAGACATTATTTGTCGAAATGCGCATCTGGTGCATCAAAATTGGTACCGTATAAGTTTTACATTTAGCTTGGATTGTGCTCTTTCAAACCAAGAAATTACATAAAGAGCAACTAGACACGATCTCGTTGCAAGCAACGAGTAGGTCCTCCGTCCGATTTCTGATGGGATAAAATCTTGACTGGAATAATTCAATTAGTGAAGAACGACTGCACATGAAAGGAATAAGCACCTAAATTCTTAAGAATAGAGCAATAAACCCGCAAGAGATATGATTTTCTTTTTTTACTCGACTGTTCAAGTGAGCCATGAGGCCCACGGGCCTGTTTCTTAATATCATTAGATATATATCACCGAAGGTCCTCCGTATCCGAGTGGTTAGAGTATCGCGCTCAAAATTACACCTCTGTCGGCGCGGGTTCGAATCCCGCTCGCGCCGGTAAGTGAAAAAGTTTCCCAGTTTACTTTCGGAAGGTCGGTGGTCTCTTCCCAGGTACATTGTATCTGGGTTCTCTCTTTCACCAATAAAAGCTTGACGCCACGAGATAAGTGAAAAATTGTTGAGTTTGGCGAGAGAAAAAAAAGAAAGAAAAATATCTCACTGAGCCGTCGAAGACGGTAGACCTTAAAGTAAAAAAAAAAAAGAAGGTACACCTTTATAATTTTTTATATTTTTATTTAAAGAAACTCATGACCTTTTCTAATTATTTAAAGAAACTTATGAACTCGTAATCCTCGCAGATGACCTTAAAAACGGATGCCCCGTGTCACAGTAGGTGTAGCACGCTAAAGAATTCTCACTGCTCAATGGCCGTTAGTGCCGAGTATATTCGTGGTGTCTCCATATGAGTGAAAAATTCTCGAGAGAGACGTTAAGTAAGATGCAATCAATCATACTATCATGAACATTCATCTACTTAGTCGTAGTACTGTATTTCTATTTAATGATTTAATATTTAATGTTTCGATTAAAGCTGACAAGAATGAATAAATATAGTAGAACTCTATGCGTCCACCATATTTCTCTGCTAATCCGCCATATTAGTTGGATGTTCTATTGTTTTATGTATTAGGGTTCGCGTGGTATATAAGGGGACGAGTTTTGCTGCGCTTCACCTCACATCAGTGTTTTCGATTTACCTGTTCGGGTAGCTTCGACAGGTAACACGTACGGTACATCTCCGATACTAAACCATAGGACATCGAGAAGAAATGAAATCATGTTTTGGAACACCATGCAGTGCTCAAAATTACAATAAAAATATCGTACAGTAGTAAATCATTCTAAAAACTTTGGATAAGTTTTAGAATGGCTTTTTTTTACGTGAATGTACGTACATTTGCAGTAAATATGTCAATACTATACAAAAACGCGGAGAAATATTTCATCTATTATATATTTATGAAATGGGATAAGCAAAGGATATACAATCTATACCATTCACACTTACTTCAAGCAAAAGGTAAATACTACTGTACTTATATAACTTATAAACATGGCATGTATGCTCGCCATGAAAACGCATCGAATGCGGACGACTATTTACCTGGGTCTACCCGTAATGTCTGTAAAGGACCGCAGATGTACGTATACACTTGTCGAAAATACTCTAAGTAGTAGTAAAACTCCCTTTATTTGCATAATCCATGAAGCAAACGATAAACTCCATATGTATTCCAACAGTAAACAACATTGTCCATTGTACAGACTGCGACACACTTGGCCCCTGCCGATCAGCTATCTTCAATCAGGGGAAGTATCAGAGTATGATATTTACCCTGTACTATGCATTAATCTTTATACCGTATGCTTTACTGGTCAGAGTATTGCAGATTTGTAAATCAGGAAATCGTTTAGGTACATAAATTGTTCATGCATATATAATTTGCATATACAACACTGTACGAGTGTATGGGATGAGAGAGAGAGAGAGAGAGAGAGAGAGAGAGAGAGAGAGAGAGAGAGAGAGAGAGAGAGAATTCAAACGAGGATCTTGTGAGGATCTTGTAAGTTAAGTGAGAAAGTTTCCCAGTTTACTTTCGAGAGGTCGTTGGTCTCTTCCCAGGAACATTGTAACTGGGTTCTCTCTTCCACCAATAAAAAAACTGGGCGCCACCAAATAACTGAAAAATTGTTGAGTGTGACGGAAAACAACAAAACAAAACAAACCAGCCAAGATGTCGAAATGACGGACGGTATGTCGACCGATTCGGACGGAGCAAGATATTTTAACAGATTGCCAGTTGCGAATGCAATAGACTTCAGAAAGATAAAACCCAGCTACAGTCCAAATTCGACAGTAAGTTGAAAAGGTTTCGAAAGGAGATCTCCACATGCATTGACGAAAAATTCCAGGCCGGGGAAAGTGGATGTTAACATTGAACTTTCTAAGCAACGATGAATGAGCTGTCACGGTCACAGCTGACTTTGTACTCAAAGGTTACAAGAAGGCGAGAGGGGAGAACACTCGCACAAGGGAACTAATATCGTTTCAATATCAGCATGGCACTTTGCTTGATCAAGCGTGCAAATGTTTGGGCGAGGATTCTCATACATTTCTACTTTCGTTGTCAGCGACCAAACTTATTGAAGGAATGACATAACATGGTCATCCAAACTCTGACAGCATGCTCGATCAAGCGAAGTAGCACGCTGTTATTGGACCGATAGTAGGTCAGAAGCCACAGTATACACCGTGGAAAAACGTCATTGAGTAAGTGGTAGGGGATCTCACCAAATGCTATATATCATTCAAACTAAATTCATTGCGTCACCTGATAGGCTATATAATTCTTAAGAATTATCTGTACAAAGAAAAATATGGATAACTTTTAACCCCTCCTCACGGACATCTACATTCTCCATAGTAAATTAAAACACGATTGTGTCCTGTGTAGAAATGGTTGTATCCAAATGATGTTTGGTCAAGGTGGTAAACGATTCGAATTCTCTCAATTTCGTCATGGATGGACATTCATTCAAATGGTGTAGATGATGTTGTTAATGTACATGATTAACTTGGTTTACATTGAAAGATGACTCTTATCTAAATAGTGCGATAACTTCCGAAGAAATAAAGCAAAAAGTAAACAAGTTAAAATCAACAAATTTAAATTTAATTTTCAACGAACATATATATCCCACTCTTTCAATATTTTTGTCTTTGATTTTATTTTCGATTCTGGTGTTGTACCAGATGAGAGGCTGATAGGAATTGTGAACCCAAGTGATCCTCTCTATCTGAACATCATAGGCCAATAACATTGCTCAGTTGTATTGGAAAACAGTTAACCGGTATTCTATGTGTAGGTTTAAGATGTTTTGAGTAAATATGCTCTAAATAACAAAAAGAAATTATTCTGCGCAGTTATGAATTCTAAGCAAGCACTCAATATCGAATGAAAAGTTGGAATAGGGAGCAATATTCTTAAAAGCAGTATAGATGGAAAATGTATCAGATTTATTAAAAATATGTACAACGAATTCTGTCTCCTCTTATACACAGTGTTAAGTCGGGATAACCCATTTCATCTTCTAAACTTCAAATTGCTCCGAAGAAATAAAACAGAAAAAAGGAAAATCACTTACCATAGTTTTGCAGAAAACGTAGTACCCATACTTTTCAAACATTCTAATGTTACGCACAGTTCTTTCGTATGCTCAAAGAATATTTGTAAACAACTATCATTTTATTGCGACCATTCCTCCATATGTTTCAATTTTATTTCAAGAAAATGTGTTGTTTTACATTGAACAGATTGTATCAACAAGAAAAAAAGAGGTTCAGATTTTGATAGGTGCAAATAAGAAACGTTTAAATTAATTAGTATCTATCATCGACGTGGGGATGCTATCTTCCAGTGCTTATTCAAGACCCTCACCAATCAGCATGTTGTAAATTTGATAGTTTTTACGATTTGACTGAACTTTTAAATCTCTGAGTTTATATTGCATCTTTTTACCTCCCTGATCGTACCTGTGCCCAGAGCGTGCTTCTGAGGCTGCCTGTAATTACCCCGCTCTCTCTCTAGAGTTGAGAAAATATCCGCGGTATGCAGCGGCCGGACTCACGGGAAATGTTGTGAAAAACGGTTGAATGATGTTCATCATTTGCAACTTCATTTCTTATCATCACTAGTTCTGTGGAGCATAGCAAACTGCTGTGTTTTGAAGGAAACTTGATACCAGGTGATCGATTTTACACATCTTTCACTTCAATTCTTTGTGGTCATTGATTTATATACATGTAAATAGGAAAGCAGACATAGTTTCGTTCGGATAAACTTAACCTGTAGTAGGTATTTTCAGAGTACATTTAATATATAAAAGTCTGCGGGATAACCAAATCTAATTCTTCACATTCTTTTATAGTCTATATTGTAATTATATGCAACAATATAAAATCCCAAAGGTTAGGACGCCCGATTTGCAAGCGTTAGGTTCCGGGTTCAATTTTCAATCCGGGCAACCTTGTCAATTTTACGACGTTAAACAAACTTCGTGACTTTTATTCACCGATTTTCCGGGATTCAATGCAAAATTCACTGGTCATGATTCCCTTATGAATTGAAAACGTTCTTTATGAATATTTATAAACACATTATATTAACAGCACAGTTAAAAAAAAATTCGTGGAATGAATGTAAGTGTATGTTCTGTAGAGAGTTTTAAACATGTGTCATCGTGGGGTTTTTTTTTTTAATCTACTTGGTGGGTATAGTAATTTTTGTACTTACATGTACACCCACCCACTAAATTCGAAAATTACAATATGACGCATGTGTGAACTTTGAAAATTAAAGTATATAATTTAAATAGGAAGTTGAAATATTACGATTTTAGTCGTTTGTATTGATTTGTAAAATATATATCTAAGAAATTTAAATGACATTTTTACATAAATAAATAAATGTCTATTCGGTGTATACATACATACAAACATACATACATAAATACCAAGGATAACCCATGAAAGCTCGAAACCTTTAATGTACGGATATTTGCGCTAGGGGGTCATTTATGTGGGAGGAAAGCGGAGCACCCGGAGAAAACCCGAGTGTCCGAGCGGGTGACTGCCATACCTTCTCACATTCAACCACTACCGATCACAGGGATTGAACCCGGGTTTCAGCGGTGAGAATCGAGAGCGCTACCCGAACACCCAGCTAAGTATTATATATTTTTATATACGTCAATATGTTAAAGCTGTATGACCCGATGTTCATGTATTATTTTTGTACATAATTACTTTAAAGCAGATTAATTACTTTATAAAGTTATTAACTTTCCCTTAATTACATGCTTGAAAACATCTGCATGTAAAAGAAAACAGTGAGAATATTATTTAGAAAGTAAATATAGTGTGGTACATATATAAATCATCCCATAAATAGACGTCTATAATAGACCCACGCGTGTCAGGGGAATCCCAACATGATGTATTAACTCATACGTAAATGTCTAGTTTTAAGGCTGAAAGAGCGAAAAACAACAAATTACTAAGAGGTATTTGATATTTTTATTTCTATTAAACTTATGCACGGTACTGTTGTAACAAAATACACAGATTTACACAGATAAGACCACCGATGATCTGAAAGTTTGAACTGGTCACGTGACTGTCACTTGAAATGGCAGAGTGACGCGGTTATTTGTAAACATCGATTTAAAATCAAATAATTTTGGTTAAAACAGGTGAAATAATGTATGATATGTCATACAGCTTCATAACTACATACGTGCGATGATTTAATAGAGTTTTTACGAGATGGAAAAAAAAATATTGTAATTCGGACCATACAGCTTTAAAAGAATGCATATGAAAATCAGATATTTTTGACCGAACACTGATTTTGCGTCTACAAACAATAAATGAATGGTACTGTATGCATTCTGGGGATGTTAAACTCCTCACCCATGTCGAGGTAAAACGCGCAAACGAGGGTAATAAATTTGTGGCATTTTACCTAAAGCTAGTAAATTCTCTAAACGAGAAATTCCTGAATGGACACGTAAAATAATACAGAAACAATAGAATATCTATTTCAGTATATCTGTGTAGGTCACTTAGTGTTCGAGGAAGACCATTCCCTCGCTTTCTCTCACTCCAACACGTAAACATTTTGTAATAAAAACATGTTTTTCTCAATGATTCACACTTAGAATGAAATTGATTTGGGAAGGACTTGTTTAAGGAATCCTGATCAGAATGTTCTTATATCTCCAATAAGGTTACTAGTGGCGGTGTAGTTATATTGGTATAAGTTTACTAGTGTCGGTGCTGCTATGGCGGTATAAGGTTACTAGTGGCGGTGCCACTATAGCGATACAAGTTTGCTAGTGATGGTATAAGTTTGCTAGTGGCGGTGCTGTTATAGCGGTATAAGTTTACTAGTGGTGGTATAAGTTTGCTAGTAGCGGTGATGTTATAGCAGTATACGTTTACTAGTGGCGGTGCTGCTATAGCGGTGTAAGTTTGCTAGTGGCGGTGCTGCTATAGTGGTCTAAGTTTGCTAGTGGCGGTGCTGCTATAGCGGTATAAGGTTGCTGGCCGCGTGCTATAGCGGTGTAAGTTTGCTAGTGGCGGTGTAGTTATAGTGATATAAGTTTGCTAGTGGCGGTTTTGCTATGGCGGTATAAGTTTGCTAGTGGCGGTGTAGTTATAGTGATATAAGTTTGCTAGTGGCGGTGCTGTTATAGTGGTATAAGTTTGCTATTGGCGGTGTAGTTATAGTGGTATAAGTTTACTAGTGGTGGTGCTGTTATAGTGGTATAAGTTTGCTAGTGGCGGTGCTGTTATAGCGGTATAAGTTTACTAGTGGTGGTATAAGTTTGCTAGTAGCGGTGATGTTATAGCGGTATACGTTTCATAGTGGCGGTGCTGCTATAGCGGTATAAGGTTGCTGGCCGCGGTGCTGTTATAGTGGTATAAGTTTCATAGTGGCGGTGCTGCTATAGCGGTATAAGTTTGCTAGTGGCGGTGTAGTTATAGTGGTATAAGTTTGCTAGTGGCGGTGTAGTTATAGTGGTATAAGTTTGCTAGTGACGGTGCTGTTATAGTGGTATAAGTTTGCTAGTGGCGGTGCTGCTATAGTGGTATAAGTTTGCTAGTGGCGGTGTAGTTATAGTGGTATAAGTTTGCTAGTGGTGGTGCTGTTATAGTGGTATAAGTTTGCTAGTGGCGGTGTAGTTATAGTGGTATAAGTTTGCTAGTGGCGGTGCTGCTATAGTGGTATAAGTTTGCTAGTGGCGGTGCTGCTATAGTGGTATAAGTTTGCTAGTGACGGTGCTGTTATAGTGGTATAAGTTTGCTATTGGCGGTGTAGTTATAGTGGTATAAGTTTCATAGTGGCGGTGCTGCTATAGCGGTATAAGTTTACTAGTGGCGGTGCTGTTATAGTGGTATAAGTTTGCTAGTGGCTGTGTAGTTATAGTGGTATAAGTTTGCTAGTGGCGGTGTAGTTATAGTGGTATAAGTTTGCTAGTGACGGTGCTGTTATAGTGGTATAAGTTTGCTAGTGGTGGTACTGTTATAGTGGTATAAGTTTGCTAGTGGTGGTGCTGCTATAGCGGTATAAGTTTGCTAGTGGCGGTGATGTTATAGTGGTATAAGTTTGCTAGTGGCGGTGCTGTTATAGTGATATAAGTTTGCTAGTGGCGGTGCTGCTATAGCGGTATAAGTTTGCTAGTGGCGGTGCTGTTATAGTGGTATAAGTTTGCTAGTGGCGGTGCTGTTATAGTGGTATAAGTTTACTAGTGGTGGTACTGTTATAGTGGTATAAGGTTGCTAGTGGCGGTGCTGTTATGGCGGTATAAGTTTGATAGTGGCGGTGCTGCTATGGCGGTATAAGTTTGCTAGTGCCGGTGCTGCTATAGTGGTCTAAGTTTGCTAGTGGCGGTGCTGCTATAGCGGTATAAGGTTGCTGGCCGCGGTGTTATTATAGTGGTGTAAGTTTGCTGCTAGTGGCGGTGTAGTTATAGTGATATAAGTTTGCTAGTGGCGGTGCTGCTATGGCGGTATAAGTTTACTAGTGGCGGTGCTGTTATAGTGATGTAAGTTTGCTAGTGGCGGTTCTACTATGGCGGTATGAGTTTGCTAGTGGCGGTGCTGCTATAGCGGTATAAGTTTGCTAGTGGCGGTGCTGCTATAACGGTATAAGGTTGCTGGCCGCGGTGCTGCTATAGTGGTATAAGTTTGCTAGTGGCGGTGCTGCTATAGCAGTATAAGTTTGCTAGTGGCGGTGCTGTTATAGTGGTATAAGTTTGCTAGTGGCGGTGCTGTTATAGTGGTATAAGTTTGCTAGTGGCGGTGCTGTTATAGTGGTATAAGTTTGCTAGTGGCGGTGTAGTTATAGTGGTATAAGTTTGCTAGTGGCGGTGCTGTTATAGTGGTATAAGTTTGCTAGTGGCGGTGCTGTTATAGTGGTATAAGTTTGATAGTGGCGGTGCTGCTATAGCGGTCTAAGTTTGCTAGTGGCGGTGTAGTTATAGTGGTATAAGTTTGCTAGTGGCGGTGTAGTTATAGTGGTATAAATTTGCTAGTGGTGGTGCTGTTATGGCGGTATAAGTTTGATAGTGGCGGTGCTGCTATGGCGGTCTAAGTTTGCTTGTGGCGGTTTACGAGACCTTTTGTATTCGCGTTATGTATTGTTATCCATTATTGATATTTGGTTTAACATTGGGTTATGGTACCTTCACATTCACGGATTTTTCTTACGGATCCTCACGTATTTCACGAATCCGTAAAGGTACACGGATTGTTACGATTTAGACATGGATACCGACGAGTAATTTACGAATGATTGCGATTGACTTCGAGTCGGAGATCAGTAAGGACTCGTAAGAAAAATCCGTGAGTGTGAAGGTGATATCAATCGTAAAGTTTAAGTATGTACTCGTAAAGTAATCGTGTCTATACGTAAAGCGCTCGTAATGACTCTGAACAATCCGTAAAGCGATTGTAACCCGACGTGAATGAAATCGTAAATATCACTTAGGCTTTCGTAATAATCTGTAAACAACTCGTAAACTATCTGTAACATATCGTAAACTAACCGCAAAGATTCGTAAAAAAAAACTTTTTACGAGTGTTCTACGGATTCTTACGAGCAGTTTACGTGTTCTTGCGACCAGTTTACGATACTTACGGATTGTTACAAGTTATTTACGGGTTATTTACGGGAAATGAAATCCGTGGACAATCGGGAATTTTTTTTTTTTGACATGTTAAGAAATTTGCACCTACTACGGATACCGACGAGTGATTTACGAATGCTTGCGATTGACTACGAGTCAGAGATCTGTAAGGACTCTAAGAAAAATCTGTGAGTGTGAAGGTGGTATTAGCGGATCTTATTAACATTTGCGCGAAGTTTTCAATTTTACAATACAATCAACATCGTTATACATCTTTGGTGTATATATCATTGATTTTCATTCCTTTGTTGTACGTGTACCTATAACATGGATATCTATGATGGAAATGATCAGAATGCCCTAGACGTGTGCGAGCCTAAAAATCGCATGCATGTGACCTATACTGTTTCATACTAGTTGGATGTTACTTGATTCATCTGAGCATATCAGGATTTCAAAGTGCACTCCGTAGAGTAGCAAGACAAGATAAAAGAAATATGGTTTAAGACATATCAATTAGACCTGATAAAACTGATTATCATAATCGTCTATAGATGATTCAAATATTCTGTTTAAAAACAAACAAAATTAAAAACAAATAGATTAATTGAACTGTGATTAATATATGGGGGAGATGAGTGTACGTTTCTTACTGAAGTTAATGCCTTTGATGTATATTCCAACCTTGATCGTGAGACCAACCGCCGAGCGAGATCGTCTCAAGTTTAGTATTTAATTATGAATTCTCTATTAAACCATCTGTTTATAAATCTTCAATGCACGAGTTCCACGAGGAACTGGTTTTCTTCACTCTCAGTCTCAGATACATCTCGGTTCATTTTTAAAGCATTTTCGAAGACGAAATGATAGATGTGTAAGTACCCCCCTTTTGTGCCTTTTCGATACATGAAGATAACAGAGCGACTGAAGTGTTTATTGCAAGTGTGAACAGTGTTCAGTGCGCTTTGTGGACGCTATTTTAATTTGTTTGCGTAATAGCATTTAAAATTACGCGCGTAAATGTTTATTTCCGATGAAAACAATTGGAAAGTGATTCGATATCGAAGTACACTTGTATACTTGTAAATCAATAACATTTACCAATCTCAGAGATTATGTATTATATGTAGATACATTGTATCGAGAGCGCTAACCGCTTCCTATAATATTGGGTGATTTTAGCACAGCTTTAGATTTTTGATATGGGATTCCTCTATTTATCCCAATTTTTCTGTAACTTTAGAACTTACTGATTTTATTGCCTGTACACAGAAGGAAAAGGACTTGTCAATTTCATTAACCACTATCGATTCATCAAAGATCGATTGAATTCCTTATTTCTGCCAATACATTCACCAGTACATATAACAATGTTGTCCTTTCATCCTTGAGGGCAATGATAAAGTTCTTGAATGGCTTGTCTTTTCGTCACAGTCATACGCCCACAATAATGATGAAATGTCAGAAAAGTGTCGTGAATAACAATCCGAGCCGAAATGGTTGGAATTCGATACACGGAATTCTACTATTCTATTCTGGGAGCTAGAATTTTCCTTTTTATTTTTCTTAGCGGTAGGGCTTGTCACTGAGCTCGCTGGAATATCAGACAAAGGGTTATGAATGAAGTTTCTTGGCAATTGGACATGCACGATTGTATCAGACAAATTCCAAGACATTGTAGATTCTGTGTCCTGACTTGAACTTTACGCGAAAACCATGCGCCTAGTTAATATCAAAATTACCGTTTTCTGTGTTAGAAATTTGCAAGCATTTAAAGATAGTAAAATAACAGTCCATTGTTTTACTAGTACTGACTGACTCTACAGAGGAGACATTCATACCTTCGACGTTTTTAGATTCTTTCTTTGGAACACGTGCACAGATCCGGGAAGTCCCATCGATGCATGTGTATAATTGGATGTCCTTGTCAATGTTTTAAAATGCATTTATATCTGCTCATGAGCAACATTTGTGGCACAAATGAACTGGTAATATATAACAATGAATAAGCGAGTTGTGAGTCACACCAATAAATATTTTTTTTCTTTTCCAAAGAGTGACATTGTTGACCTTGGTTCAGGGTCATCATACATTCTCCCGTCATAGATAACCGTTGTGCCAAGTATGTGCTAGATGTTCAGGAGTAAAGAGTATTTCAAAAGGATACAATTTAATTATAAGCCATGCAGCCCAACCCTGGAACCGGAACCACCCGGACGTTAGAGTTATGTGTTGCTCTTGGACTGACAAACAAGTTGATGTGACAGAGGTGTCATCATTTCGCAAATTCTATTGTCGTTATAACGATCTAATTACAAATACAACTTTTCAATGGGTCAAATGATTGTTATGCCGTTCTTTACATACGGATTTTGACTACGGAGTACTCCGTTTACCTGATCAAGACATATATATATATAGGGCTAACGGCGGGTGTGACCGGTGAACAGGGGGTGCTTACTCCTCCTTGGCACCTGATCCCACTTCTGGTGTGTCCAGGGGTTCGTGTTTGTCTTACTCTTAATTTTATATTCTCTACAGGAATTCTGAGATTGTTCACTGTTTGTTATCTTCGACTTGTCATCCAGGTTTGCTGTACATTATAAATAGCTATGCTAAATGTGTATACTCGCAGAAGAAGATATCTAAAGATTTAACACAAGCTCAGTATATGATTTCCTTTAGTTGTGATTTGATCTTCTGGTTCAAGTGTCATGCGTTACACAACTTTGTTGAAAGCATACATGTTCATTATCACAACCCCATCAATTCTTCTGTTTGGTTATATATTCAAAAGTAGAGTATTTTGACAACTTTATATAATTGCATTCCCTGGGTCCTGAACCACTGACCAAGGGAGTGTGGATTTCACAATTTTGATAAAGTGACCAGTGTAATTTATGATCCCATATTGTTTCCAAAATGTTCAGGAATAGGGAAGAAAGTGTTCAAATATATTTAATGCGTTTTCGATGTATGGTGATATAAACCCCTCGACCCATTAGAAGTGAATTTCATAATTTGGAAGAGCTAGTTTCTGTGACCTGCATAACTATGAACTTAGTTTGTTTCCTAAATAATCGGGAGCAAAGAAGATTTTTATACATTTAGCCTAGCAAGGATTCCAAAAGGACGGTGACCACGAAATTCACAAAGTTTGTTCCCCTACCCCAATTCTAGTCAAACGTTAACGGTGGATGACGACAAACAGGGATTAATTAATTAATAAGGGATAACAATAGTCACCTGGGCGGCATATCAGTATCAGGATATGTAACAGGCATTCAGCTTAGCAGCCATGTACCCCCCCCCCCCCCCTTCTCAGCTCCATTTGTCTAGTTTCTTTCTTCGATAAATATTCTATATTCTGTCATTCACACTCTAGTCAAATATCTAAAATTATCAAAGTAAGATTTGTTTTTCGTTTGCGATTTGCTATATTATATACGTGACATGCTTTTGTTATATTCTCATTCACTGCATTCATCCGAAGATGAATTAAATATGCTCTAAATAAGATATGGATTGTTGCTCGTTTGAACGTTTATTCGCAATATATTTATATACACATCCCGACATGAAACAAACATTCAAACAACAACAATGTGCATCATACAAGAATCATAAATAACTATCAAAAAAATTAACCCACCCATACCAAATGATTCAGTTGAACGAATGGTTGAAAACGTGCGTAACTTGGTTGAAAACGTGCATAACTGTGATATTACATGCTTTCGTATCAGTTCCAATATTTCTTCAGTTTCTAAACATGACATCCGATAAATTCATAATTTGTTTTGATACTACGGAAAATAGAATTCACTTCGCTGTAAGCGTGGATTCGTTATAAATGTACTCGATATAACTGTGTTTTAGAAACTATTCCTTGCGATTTTATTGGTGAGAGTTAGTCAAGTTGTGGTCAGAAGGAAGCTAATCCCCCCGGCATCGGTTTAATTGATCAAAGGTGAGTTAAAGACAGAACGCATCTTACAATCTATTGGTGTCGCTTATAGGAGGGAGGGGTTTCCCCGGTTACCTACAAAAATCAGTGGTGTTACGATTTCACACTGAAAATAGCCGGTTATTATCACACTGAAGATAGCCGGTTATTCTTCAACTGAAGATAGCCGCTTATTATAAAACTGAAGATAGCGGTCGGTTACTACCAAACTGAAGATAACCGGTTATTATCACTCTGAAGATAGCGGCCGGTTATTATTAAACTGAAGAAAAAAAACAACAACTGAATATAGCCAGTTATTATCAAACTGTAGATAGCCGGTTATTATCACACTGAAGATAGCCAGTTATTGTCACACTGAAGATAGCCGGTTATTATCACACTGTAGATAGCCGGTTATTATTCAACTGAAAAAAAACTAACTGAATATAGCCAGTTATTATCAAACTGTAGATAGCCGGTTATTATCAAACTGAAGATAACCGGTTATTATCAAACTGTAGATAGCCGGTTATTATCACACTGAAGATAGCCGGTTATTATCACACTGAATATTGCCAGTTATTATCAAACTGTAGATAGCCGGTTATTATTCAACTGAAAAAAACCAACAACTGAATATAGCCAGTTATTATCAAACTGTAGATAGCCGGTTATTATCACACTGTAGATAGCCGGTTATTATTCAACTGAAGATAGCCAGTTATTATCAAACTGTAGATAGCGGCCAGTTATTATTCAACTGAAAAAAAAACCAACTGAATATAGCCAGTTATTATCAAACTGTAGATAGCCGGTTATTATCACACTGAAGATAGCCGGTTATTATCACACTGAAGATAGCCGGTTATTATCACACTGAAGATAGCCGGTTATTATTCAACTGAAAAAAACAACAACTGAATATAGCCAGTTATTATCAAACTGTAGATAGCCGGTTATTATCACACTGAAGATAGCCGGTTATTATTCAACTGAAAAAAACAACAGCTGAATATAGCCAGTTATTATCAAACTGTAGATAGCTGGTTATTATCACACTGAAGATAGCCGGTTATTATCAAACTGTAGATAACCGATTATTATCAAACTGAAGATAACCGGTTATTATCAAACTGTAGATAGCCGGTTATTATCACACTGAAGATAGCCGGTTATTATCAAACTGTAGATAACCGGTTATTATCAAACTGAAGATAACCGGTTATTATCAAACTGAAGATAACCGGTTATTATCAAACTGTAGATAGCCGGTTATTATCACACTGAAGATAGCCGGTTATTATCAAACTGTAGATAACCGGTTATTATCAAACTGAAGATAACCGGTTATTATCAAACTGAAGATAGCCGGTTATCATCAAACTGTAGATAGCCGGTTATTATCACACTGAAGATGGCGGTTGGTTACTTCCAAATTGAAGATAGCCGGCTATTATCAAACTGAATATAGCCGGTTATCATCAAACTGTAGATAGCCGGTTATTATCAAACTGAAAATAACCGGTTATTATCAAACTGAAGATAGCAGGTTATTATCAAACTAAAGATAAGTGGGTTATTACCAAACTAAAGATAGCCGGTTATCATCAAACTGAAGATAACCGGTTATTATCAAACTGAAGATAGCGGCCAGTTATTATCACTGAAGATAGTGGCCGGTTACTATCAAATCGAAGATAGCCGGTCACATAGAAAATGATATTTCTATATATCATCTTGAGTATTTTAATGGTACAATTTTAAAAGTAGATACTTAAAAAACATTACAGACATCAAATAGAAAAGTGGAATACAAACTTAAGGGGCTGTGGAAAGTAATATATCCCCGGGTAAATGGTAAAATATTTGACAGAGATAATTGACATCTTTGGCTTAGATATAATATAACATATAGTTACTCTGGTGATAAGGGTGTATTTACAATTATTCAATGAGTTAGAAGGGGTCCTGTCGACCCCCGTCGTTATTCTCTAGGCATGCGGTGGAGACCCCCCTGTAGGTACGTATGTAAGTCGATTACACCCTGACATCTGACCGCTCAATGACATTACTTTTGGCCGCAAAGGGAAAATGTTAACTGAAGATCGATGTAATGTAATAATTCAACAAACAAAACCGCTGAGATAGCGTCTGAATTATGATGTTGCTCTTTCACTTTGCAATCATTCGAGAAAAAGAGACCCGACTCAAAATTAGCTTTATCATCTGAAAATCTTTTTTTTTCTATTGAAGAGGTTGCCGAACTTTGCTTATTTTGAAGTGAAATATTTTCATTGTCTACCTGACCGTAGATCAACAAAGTAAACAATATTGTGATCAATTCCCTACATTTGCTTTCTAATAATTTTGTTCTCATGACTATCTTTCGTTATATCGATCTTTGTTCATAATATTTGATGCCTTCAGGGCCGTAAATTAACCTTCAATTTGGAGGAGGCAGGAAATTAGGCGGGGGTCTGGGGGCCTGGGCGGCCCCCAGACGCTGAGCACATTTTGTGCACATTGAACACGTTTCGTGCAAAATCCTTGATTCTAGGGCCTTCTAAGATGTTACTTGACTAACTCATTCTAAAAGAAAGATTTGGAATGCTTTTTAAGGGAGGTATCATGTTCTTAGTTATTGGAAACAACATAAATTCTAATGAACTTTAAATTTTAATTTTTTTTGGCTCAAAAGTTGGAGGAGGCAGCTGCCTCCTCCGCCTCCATGTAATTTACGGCCCTGGCCTTTTTGAACTTGTCGATTTTCTCCTATTTTCGTCTAAAAGAGACTACAATTTTCAAATTTCATCATAGCTACATTATTCCTTATTATCATAGATAGCCATATACAAACCTGGTCTGAGTAGTCTATGTGGTATCGGTCGACAGGAAACGAAACGTGGCTGACATGAAGATGGATGTTAGCAGTTTGCGGGTAAATAACTTGATTTAACTCTTTGTAGAGACGTTATGCTTAATTTTGGGAATGTTAACAATTTGAATGTAAATTAAATAGATTGTACTTTTTGTAAGATGTTATAATGTTAACAATTTGAATGTAAATTAAGGATGTTTGCTACACCAGAGAAAGTTGATATGGATGAAAAGTGGAAGATATGTACATTGAGGATATGAAATTGAAAACTTTCAAATTTACTTCATTTAGTAAAAAAAAAAATGCAGTTTTAGTAGAAAGCAATCTGAAAAAAAAAAAAACAACCATGGATTCAAACCCACGATCTACAGTTCAGCAGTCAACGTGCTAACCTTCTGAGCTATTCAGCTAGGCGACTTTAGTCGAAATGAATAGACAAATATTGCTGATATTTATATTTTCCTCCATGATTTAAAAGGAAGTCAGCCATTATGACGATGTAGAGTACCTCCTTAAACAGATTTTACTTTTTGTAAGGCGTTATAATGTTAACAATTTGATTGTAAATTGAATAGATTTTACGTTTTATAAAGACTTTATACTTAATTTTGTGAATCTTAACAGTTTGGGTGTAAATTAGATAGATTTACTTTTAGTAAGGACGGTTTCGGGAGATGTTATACTTAATTTGAGTCGGGCGCGAAAACAATCCCGCATCCCATCATTAGTGGTTATTTGTTCACTTATTACTAAATCGGTCAATCAAGATCTGAGCATTTTTTTCAATCAATCATATTTACTTTCAGTTATCTTATTATGCATCTAGCTTAGCACGTGGAATCCGATTAGACTCTCCCGGACACTCGGGTTTGTCCTCCGCAGAGCTTATTATTGAATCTTCTCCCTCAGCCCAGTTTTAATCAGTTGTATTGGTCTCTCTCCGGTGGATTAATCGATCCAATGTAATGCGCATAAGTCTTATCCTTTAAGTGATTTAATCGCATGACCAGTTGTTAGATTTGTCTTGTTGCGATCTTCACGAATTTCACGGTACATGACTTTAACCATTACACTAGGTGCCGCATTTAGACGTCGTTGTAAACATTAAAAGGCTGAAGCTGAACAACAATTTTCTCCTGAACATGATTACTAAACGCAAGTCTTAAACATCGCTAGAGAAAAGCGATGAAATTCTCCGAAGAACGAATTTGAACTGCATGATAGAGGTGAGGATAACGAATTGTAGTAATCAATGTGATCATAATCTGTATAAAAAAAAAATGAGAATAGAGCAGACACACCAGAGGTGAGATCTGGTGCCTAGCAGGAGTAAGCATCCCCTGTTGATCGGTCACACCTGTCGTAAGTCCTACATCTCGATCAGGTAAATAAAGTGATCGTAATCAGGTAATCGAAATTAGCATACAAAGAACGGTGAAACAATTGGTATGAAATACCCCAGACAGCATTCAACCTAATGACAGATTGTGCATGTAAATCAGATCGTTTTAACATCCACAGAATTTGCGAAATTGTTACTTTTAACCTCTGTAACATCAACTTATCGGTTACCTGTCTTGGTTACAGAATTGTGTACTTCTTTCATAAAAATGTCCGTTTTAGATAACTTTGCAAAATGTCTGCATGATATGAAAAATATATGAATAATGATATAATACTACTACACTGTACATGACAAGATTTCAAGTAAGTAACTTAAATGCATAGGTTCTCATTGATTTGAAATCATTTCTAATAACTGGTATTCAAGCTGTTAAAGGTAGAACAATTTAATATTTTTACTGGGGCATAGTCATTAAAGTTGGACAATATGTTCATGCCGACATGTTCAGAATACGCTCTGTAGCGTTTCTTTACTGGATGATGCGCCAAAATAGCACGAGGACACCCCTCTCTCACTAACAAAGTGTTTTCATCCACTCAGTCCGCCAAAATAGCACGAGGAAACTCCTCTCACTAACAAAGTGTTGTCGTCCACTCAGTCGAACAATATATCATAAAGAACAAGGGAAGATAACTCGGTGATCAAAGAAAGGTAAATATAACGAACAGTGATCAATCTCATAACTCCAATAAGCAATATAAAATAGAGAGTAGGGCAAACTCGGACTCCTGGATATACCAGAAGTGGGATCAGGTGACTAGGAGGAGTAAGCATCCCCTGTCAACTGGTCACACCCGCCGTGAGCCCTATGTTTTGATTTGGTAAACGGAATAATTAGTTTGCAAACAACGACCCACCATTTGGTATGAAACACGTCACACAACATTCGACCCAGTGATAGCTTGTATGAGCAAATTAGATCATTAATTGTCTAATGACCATATGATTTATGAAATTCTGATTTTAATCAAGATTGTTGAACCCCTCGTAACATCAACTTATTTGTCAGTAGTCTGCCTTGTTTTAGAAATTTATCATACGCAGAACATGTTCTCGCGTATCAAATCAGTTGAAAGACAAAAACACCGTATGCACAGAAGTGTTAATGGAATATTGTTACATAAATATGAGAAGCTGACGAAGGAGAAGCTGAAGTAATCTCGTTTGTCATGAAGTTGTGTTGTTAGTTTGCTGTTGTCATCTGTATTCAAAAAAATATTCCTATATGAAGTAGGTTTAAAAGACTATGCGGTGTCTTTTATTTTGAGTTTACTGGGATATATCGAATCGACATATGAATGAAAATGGGTATAGATGAAACGTCATCGATATATCTAAATGTCGAGTTGTAGGTCACAGCACAAATAATGCAAGATGGTAAATGTAATGCTATGAAATTCGCAACCTCTCGAACACCTAGTGTGGTTTACAAATGCTTGAAATAGAATTCAAGTAACAATCAAAGGGAAAAAATCACTGGGACATTCTGCCACGCCCATTTACGGAAGACAAGAGGACTTTCTAATGTGTAATCCCACGCCCACATCAACAGAATTCAAGTTTCATTGTTTGTAGTGTAACGTGCAACACGAAATTAAGCTGCATTGTTTGTAGTGTAACGTGCAACACGAAATTAAGCTGCATTGTTTGTAGTGTAACGTGCAACACGAATTTAAGCTGCATTGTTTGTATTGTAACGTGCAACACGAATTTAAGCTGCATTGTTTGTAGTGTAACGTGCAACACGAATTTAAGCTGCATTGTTTGTAGTGTAACGTGCAACACGAAATTAAGCTGCATTGTTTGTAGTGTAACGTGCAACACGAATTTAAGCTGCATTGTTTGTAGTGTAACGTGCAACACGAATTTAAGCTGCATTGTTTGTAGTGCAACGTGCAACACGAATTTAAGCTGCATTGTTTGTAGTGTAACGTGCAACACGAATTTAAGCTGCATTGTTTGTAGTGTAACGTGCAACATGAATTTAAGCTGCATTGTTTGTAGTGCAACGTGCAACACGAAATTAAGCTGCATTGTTTGTAGTGTAACGTGCAACACGAAATTAAGCTGCATTGTTTATAGTGTAACGGCAGGGTTTGCTCTCAAAGAGATAATGCCCAGCAATGTAATAGCAATAGTGCTAAGGAATTCAGATGAAGATTCATGCCTCCGTAATTGGAGATCCGGGGTATATAATTTTTGGTATGTTCGTCTAGCTGTCTTTTTGTCTGCATTTATTTAACCTTTGTCGTAACTTTCGAATGAATGGTGATATGACTTTTGCAGATCACGTGTGTATTGCTTGTGACAAGACCTTCCTTTTGTTATCAAACATATGACCTGTTAACCCTGGTGTTTGACCTACTTATTAAAAAAAAAAAAGATAACCTTGACCTTAACTTTTGAACGTTTCCTTGTGACAAGAAGTTTTCGGTACCAAATATTATTTTACCTTATGACTTACTTTTGAAATAAAATAAACTTTGACCCTTGTCAACTTTGTTGCCTTACAGGGACATTAAAGTTTCACAAATGCATATTGTTTTCTTTTCCTTGATACACTTGTGACAACATTACATAGTAGGTAGTGTATTGCAAATTAGCTTCTTTGCCAATATAGGTAGTTTATGAAGAGGGCAGGGCGAAAGATACATGTCTATTGAGATTCTTTTCGCAATGCAGAATCAAATCAGGCACAAAAACGATACATCTGCAAGAATTATTTAAAGAACCCCAGAGTTCAACAGAAACAAACATTGGGTCATTTAACTGCGGCACTATATGACAGAACAAGAGGGCCTGCGATTGTCAAGAATAGCATATCGACGAGGAAATCATTCGGGACCCAAAGATGTACTCTACAGTAAAACATCTTTGAAGACTATACTCTGCTTCAAGGAATCAAACAAGACCTGTAATCCTGTTTCTTTCTGCTGGAGGACTGACTGGTGACTGATGGAAGTGTTATGTTCAACGTTTGTATGTACTGTAGAAGTGGTTATTTAAACGTGGGGGTAATTTACACGAATTACGCGATCACGGAGTAAGCGCGTAAAACCCTCACGCGTATAGTTACGAATATTTGATGTGATATACATTATATTCAGTTACCGCGTATCCCCCCACGCCTAATGTTGGACGTGAGAAATGCGTACTTAACCTCCAGCGTAAATAACTACTTATACAGAACATCCGCCCGATAAATTTAAATATTACAACAGAACAAAAGTTTCATGAACTGATGGATGAAAAAGAAGGAATAAAACATGCAGATTGTAAATGTATAGAATTTGAATCCTAAGAAGACTCTAAAACCGTTGGGACGGAATGTACAATTGCATCGAATCAGGCACAAAAACGATACATTTGCAAAAATTATTTAAACAACTCTAGAATTCCACGGAAACAAACATTGGGTCATTTTACTGCGCCACTATATGACAGAACAAGAAGGCCTGCGATTGTCAAGAATCGCATATCGACGAGGAAATCATTCGGGACCCAAACATCATTCAAAGAAGCCTTGTTTAGTCGCTGCAGTAGGCTATCAGAAAAGAGGGAAGACCAATATTTCAACAAAGGATTTGAAGCGCACATAAAACCTTTTTTCGATATGAAACGGAGATTAAGAGACACTCGCGGTCAAATAGATGATGTCAACATTGCTAGCATCGATGTCGCTCTTGCAGAATGGAAAACAGAAAAACTCTGGGTTAAGACAAGTTTAAGATAGTTACATAAAATAACATGTATTTGAGGATGTATGTACGAGGTAGGTGAATCCTAAGAAAGATTTGACTGAAAATAAAAGTAAAAATATAGCTACTCTCAGTTAACATTTTTTTTTACTTAAAACTTAGTGTCTGGACTGCACCCCATTTAAGTTTTAAAAGAACGTATTCCTGAATCATCCAGAAAAATCGCTCTATATTCTGGAATATTACGCATTTTTTATATACTTTTCATAAATCAGAAGCTGCATCATTAAAGTACAGCTGGTATACATGTTCTTTGTACATGAAATGAAGAAAAACATTTTCGTAAGTACATAAAAAATGAAGATCTGTAACGAGCAATGATCAATCTGATAATTCTTATAAAGAAAACAAAATTAAGATTAGCGCAAACACGAACCCCAACCAAAGTCAGGATCAGGTTCCTAGGAAGAGTAAGCATCCCCTGTGGACCGGTGGGAGGAGCAATACCCGTAACATATGATACTTGATACTGACAAGTCGTAGAGGGTTGAAAACTGGATAATGTTCTGGTGTTGAAAATTCATAATATTAGTGTAAAATGATTACGCAATCAATAGTATCACTGCCTTTATCAAGTAACAAGCAAAGACTACTTGGAAAGTCATATTAACTAAGGAACATAAATGAAATCCTTGTGGGAGTGACGAAAGCGTGATCTGCAGATTGTCATCCGAACCCTTTAATGGAATACGGTAATCCATTAATCAGACCAGTGAAGAATTTTAATAGATAAAGAATATACTTTATGGCTTTATATTTGTATATGCTTACTCAATGCTTACTCCATACTTACTAAATGCCCCAAATGAAATGAAGTAAATTAAACAACTCGTGTAACTTTGTAGAGCTGACCAGTAATGCATACAGAGGTGTAAAACAGGCGAGTGATAAATTGAGAGGTCATTGCAGCGTGGTTATTTCCCATGCGGCGTACTGACCGCATGTTTACGTTTGACGTTACCCCCCCCCCCCACCCCCCTCCAAAACAAACCCCAACAACATGTAGACAGTTTACATGATCGACTTACCATGTAACACATTTTGTTGGGTTTTTATTTCTTTATAGAAAGATGTTTTACTTTGCATTGAATACGTACGTTCCGGAAGTCTGCGCAACAACTTTTTTTAACACAATCGGTAATTTGCCTGATTTCTAATCCAAAATATTGCACTAGATACAATAGTTAGAAAAGGTTATATTTTTGACAGACATTTCTTTTGTAAAGAAAAGTATGGAAATTCTACTACATTCAACTGTTTTATAGTGCATTATTTTTTAGATTATATTTTTCCTCACAGACGAAAGACGAACTACACATTCCTAAGACTGGTATCAGGCATCGCAGCGATTAAAGGGACTGACTGGTTCAGGTTTTTTGTTTTGTTTATTTTTTTCTTTTTAATATAATATTTTGGATTTTTGATGGTACATATTTAAAAAAAAAATAGAACTCTTTTAAAGTTGATGGCCAAAGTTCAAATGGACCTTTATATTGCAAGGATAAGAGCAATATTTTAGCCTTACTTTTGGTTAATGTAAACAAGACTTTTCAACACTAGTTAAGTAATCGGGGTCTACTTTTACATACTAGAAATATCCAGTTGAGCCACCAATTAAAAGATTTACAATATATGTCGGAGAAGTGTCGAAGCTATCCATTCTGCGAAAGAAAAATAAAACGGAATCTGAATTCCTCTCTACGGCGTGTTCTGCTCTGTTGTGAGCACAGTTTGGTAAAAATTGAACAAAGCGAAAAAACACCTCGGATATTATTAACGATCATTGTCAACTTACATGACGGAAGTGTGGTGAGATAGGCCTGCGTTAACGTGCAGAATAAAAAAAGCTTCTTTAATCAGTATCCATGTTCACGTCCGCGGCGCTAATTCCGAATCAAGTAATACACTATGGAGCGCCATTGTCATCCCGAATACCCCGCACATTGTGAATTAAAGAGTAATACAGGAAGAATTAACTGCAGATTTTGAAAATTTGAGAGGAGGCAATTTCTTCATCGCCGCTGTGTGTAGACAAAACTAAATCTCCCGAAATATGCACTACACATCAAGTCGAAAGCTACTATTCAATAAATTCTTCGTTGAAAAATTGGACACAAATCCTGAAACAAATCGTAGTATGAAGTGTTACAGAAATGCATTTATCTTATTCAGTTCAGCACTTTATTCGCAGTTAATATTTAATTTTGATAGAGAAATTGCTTCCAAAAAAATAAATGATCACGTTTCTTAAGTAGTGTGTCAACGCCGTCTTTTATATTCAACGGGCTAGCATTTGATAATTATATGCATGTACATATTGTTGGATCATGTCCTGTCTGGAAATTTCAATTGTATCGCTTTTTTAATTTACTTCAAATGTGATACGTATAACTGGTCGCGGTAGCTCAATGGTATCTTGAGCATTCGTTTCGTAACCGGGAGGTAGTGAGTTCAAGCCCCGCTCGTGCCATGGCTGCGTCAAACCTGAGACGTTAAAATAAGAAATGATTGCTCCGTCGTCAAACGTTCGGCATTTAAAAGTGAGAATCGCGGGTCATTCGGCACTAGTACGATAAAGAATCCTCACTGCTACGGCCCCGAGCGCTAAACATTATGTGTTACTACCGTTGGTGACTACTCATTATGAGTGAAAAATTCTCGACGGGACATTAAAAAATCAATCCAAAAACCGAGGTCCCGTGTCACAGCAGGTGTGGCACGATAAAGACCCCCCCCCCCCCCCCCACCCCCACCCCCTGCTCAAAGGCCGTAAGCGCCAAGCATAGGCTTAAATTTTGCAGCCCTTCACCGGCAGTGAAAGATTCCTTAGTGGGACATTAAACAATATAAAATCAATCAATCACCATTTGCAAATGAAGAGGTTTTTCGATCTCTTGTAAATAAATCCAGCGAATCAGACGAACTCGTTTGATCTGCAAGAAATTCCACGAAATCGTCAAAGTCAAAGGATTGTAACTCCGCTGAAAGTTAAGTCAAGGGGTTGTAACTCCGCTGAAAGTAAAATAAAGTCAAAGGGTTGTAACTCCGCTGTAAGTACGACACACTTGGTCTCTTTACTCTTACTTTTATTAATACACAACCACACACTAAACATAATCTTAATCTCAGCCAACACAGTGAACAAAGGGTCTAGAAAACTGCAGTTTGGGTCGTAACTTTGATAAAGGTAGGCCAATTAGGGCAAGATTGTAACTAGATATACAACTGTACACACTTTGAGTCAGCTAAACGTTTGAATACATGGAAAAAGAGTAGAAAATCTCTCAAACAGAGGGAGGGAAAGGGTCAACTCTAGATTGCCCGGTCACGTGTGTGGCGGGAACATAAAAAGAGATATATTCGACTACAGTGGAATTTAAAACCCTAACGAATACTGAGAGTGTATTTCAGAAGTAAAATGGCCAGACTACAAAAGTACCCCTTAGCATTGGAAAGCTGACTCTCTAGAGAGCAGTGAACCCACATCGTCTTGACAGGTGACCAGCATGAATAATGAAGATGTATATGTGTATGTAATTGATGGAAATCCATTTCCGCCCCAACCCGGGATTGAACTTGCGACCTGCGGAACCAATTCTCCTGCCAGCGTGCGACCCGCGTGCTAGACCGCTCGACCAGCGTGCGACCCGCGTGCTAGACCGCTTGACCATTTAGGCAAGTCTAAAAACTTGGTTGTGTTGACGGTGGAATTCTCACCACGCGCTACACGGTCATTGAGAATGGAAATAGGATACAGTTATATTTAACGTAAGAAAACCATACAAGATACACACTGCATTTGAAATATTTTACAAAGTACAGAGATTACAAGGAGCTCCTAAATAAACAGGACTGTTTTACGTGAATATATGTATAATGGATATTGAGTAATTCCTCTGGCGGTGTGGAGTGTAATTGTATCAGGGGTTTGAAACTACCAAGGATCGTGCATGCTTGTTACACCTCCATGTTTCCATTACCATTGAGATCGATGGTTCAAAGGACGAACTTCGCAGTTTTCCACAATTTGTATTACACAGTTCGCCGACTTCGCTTGCTAATTGCCAATTACCATTCCTTTCACGCTTCTTCAAACTTTTTTTCACACGTCGATTACAAATTCACTTTTGGTAATGTTGTAGCAGGATAAAACAGCACACAGTAAAGTGATTATAGGAAATCGAACAGTTCGAAATTAATGATTTCACATATTGAAGTGATTATAGGAAAGCGAACAGTTCTAAATTAATGATTTCACATATTCCAACGATTATAGAAAATCGAAAAGTTGAAAATTAACGATTTCACATAGTAAGATGATTATAGAAAATCGAAAAGTTGAAAATTAACGATTTCACATAGTAAGATGATTATAGAAAATCGAAAAGTTGAAAATTAACGATTTCACATAGTAAGATGATTATAGAAAATCGAAAAGTTGAAAATTAACGATTTCACATAGTAAGATGATTATAGAAAATCGAAAAGTTCGAAAATTAACGATTTCACATAGTAAGATGATTATAGAAAATCGAAAAGTTCGAAAATTAACGATTTCACATAGTAAGATGATTATAGAAAATCGAAAAGTTGAAAATTAACGATTTCACATAGTAAGATGATTATAGAAAATCGAAAAGTTGAAAATTAACGATTTCACATAGTAAGATGATTATAGAAAATCGAAAAGTTGAAAATTAACGATTTCACATAGTAAGATGATTATAGAAAATCGAAAAGTTGAAAATTAACGATTTCACATAGTAAGATGATTATAGAAAATCGAAAAGTTGAAAATTAACGATTTCACATAGTAAGATGATTATAGAAAATCGAAAAGTTCGAAAATTAACGATTTCACATAGTAAGATGATTATAGAAAATCGAAAAGTTGAAAATTAACGATTTCACATAGTAAGATGATTATAGAAAATCGAAAAGTTGAAAATTAACGATTTCACATAGTAAGATGATTATAGAAAATCGAAAAGTTGAAAATTAACGATTTCACATAGTAAGATGATTATAGAAAATCGAAAAGTTGAAAATTAACGATTTCACATAGTAAGATGATTATAGAAAATCGAAAAGTTGAAAATTAACGATTTCACATAGTAAGATGATTATAGAAAATCGAAAAGTTGAAAATTAACGATTTCACATAGTAAGATGATTATAGAAAATCGAAAAGTTCGAAAGTTATGATTTCCATTAACTATAGAGTTTTAATACCTTTCTTCAAGACATGTATACTCGATGTCAACAGGAACATGTTGATAAATGCTGTATGTTGTGATAACATTAACATAGATCATAATGGCTGATAGAGTAGAAATCAGGCAGGCCCTCAGTGCGGTATCCTAAACTGTGTGGTTTGTAAAGACCGAACAGTGGACGGTAAAATATGCATCATGAAATGGTTAGTGTTGCAAATCCTGTGAGCTGATGCATTTATGATGTGAAGCGTATATGTGTATATCGAAATATCTGTCATGTCTTCCTCATCAAGAAACCGGAAGTGAAACGTAAAAGTGGCCATCAGAGACACACACATTAACTACATATACTTAAATACTAGTCACTAATTACATAGACTTAAATACTAGTCACTAATTACATAGACTTAATACTAATAACTAATTACATAGAGTTAAATACTATTAACTAATTACATAAACTTAAATACTAATAACTAATTACATAGACTTAAATACTAGTCACTAATTACATAGACTTAAATACTAGTCACTAATTACATATACTTAAATACTAGTCACTAATTACATAGACTTAATACTAATAACTAATTACATAGACTTAATACTAGTCACTAATTACATAGACTTAAATACTAGTCACTAATTACATAGACTTAAATACTAGTCACTAATTACATAGACTTAATACTAGTCACTAATTACATAGACTTAAATACTAATAACTAATTACATAGACTTAAATACTAGTCACTAATTACATAGACTTAATACTAGTCACTAATTACATAGACTTAAATACTAATAACTAATTACATAGACTTAAATACTAGTCACTAATTACATAGACTTAAATACTAGTCACTAATTACATAGACTTAAATACTATTAACTAATTACATAGACTTAATACTAGTCACTAATTACATAGACTTAAATACTAATAACTAATTACATAGACGTAAATACTAGTCACTAATTACATAGACTTAATACTAGTCACTAATTACATAGACTTAAATACTAGTCACTAATTACATAGAATTAAATACTAATAACTAATTACATTGACTTAAATACTATTAACTAATTACATAGACTTAAATACTAATAACTAATTACATAGACTTAAATACTAGTCACTAATTACATAGACTTAAATACTAGTCACTAATTACATAGACTTAATACTAGTCACTAATTACATAGACTTAAATACTAGTCACTAATTACATAGACTTAATACTAGTCACTAATTACATAGACTTAAATACTAGTCACTAATTACATAGAATTAAATACTAATAACTAATTACATTGACTTAAATACTATTAACTAATTACATAGACTTAAATACTAGTCACTAATTACATAGACTTAAATACTAGTCACTAATTACATAGACTTAAATACTATTAACTAATTACATAGACTTAAATACTATTAACTAATTACATAGACTTAAATACTATTAACTAATTACATAGACTTAAATACTAGTCACTAATTACATAGACTTAAATACTAGTCACTAATTACATAGACTTAAATACTAGTCACTAATTACATAGACTTAAATACTAGTCACTAATTACATAGACTTAATACTAGTCACTAATTACATAGACTTAAATACTATTAACTAATTACATAGACTTAAATACTAGTCACTAATTACATAGACTTAATACTAGTCACTAAATACTAGTCACTAATTACATAGACTTAAATACTAGTCACTAATTACATAGACTTAAATACTAGTCACTAATTACATAGACTTAATACTAGTCACTAATTACATAGACTTAATACTAGTCACTAATTACATAGACTTAAATACTAGTCACTAATTACATAGACTTAAATACTATTAACTAATTACATAGACTTAATACTAGTCACTAATTACATAGACTTAAATACTAGTCACTAATTACATAGACTTAATACTAATAACTAATTACATAGACTTAAATACTAGTCACTAATTACATAGACTTAAATACTAATAACTAATTACATAGACTTAATACTAATAACTAATTACATAGACTTAAATACTAATAACTAATTACATAGACTTAATACTAGTCACTAATTACATAGACTTAATACTAGTCACTAATTACATAGACTTAATACTAGTCACTAATTACATAGACTTAAATACTAGTCACTAATTACATAGACTTAATACTAGTCACTAATTACATAGACTTAATACTAGTCACTAATTACATAGACTTAAATACTAGTCACTAATTACATAGAGTTAAATACTAGTCACTAATTACATAGACTTAATACTAGTCACTAATTACATAGACTTAAATACTAGTCACTAATTACATAGACTTAATACTAGTCACTAAATACTAGTCACTAATTACATAGACTTAAATACTAGTCACTAATTACATAGAGTTAAATACTATTAACTAATTACATAGACTTAAATACTATTAACTAATTACATAGACTTAAATACTATTAACTAATTACATAGACTTAAATACTATTAACTAATTACATAGACTTAAATACTAGTCACTAATTACATAGACTTAATACTAGTCACTAATTACATAGACTTAATACTAGTCACTAATTACATAGACTTAATACTAATAACTAATTACATAGACTTAAATACTATTAACTAATTACATAGACTTAAATACTAGTCACTAAATACATATACTTAAATACTAGTCACTGATTACATAGACTTAAATACTAGTCACTAATTACATAGACTTAAATACTAATAACTAATTACATAGACTTAAATACTAGTCACTAATTACATAGACTTAATACTAGTCACTAATTACATAGACTTAAATACTAGTCACTAATTACATAGACTTAAATACTAGTCACTAATTACATAGACTTAATACTAGTCACTAAATACTAGTCACTAATTACATAGACTTAAATACTAGTCACTAATTACATAGACTTAATACTAGTCACTAATTACATAGACTTAATACTAATAACTAATTACATAGACTTAAATACTAGTCACTAATTACATAGACTTAAATACTAGTCACTAAATACATATACTTAAATACTAGTCACTAATTACATAGACTTAAATACTAGTCACTAATTACATAGACTTAAATACTAATAACTAATTACATAGACTTAAATACTAGTCACTAATTACATAGACTTAATACTAGTCACTAATTACATAGACTTAAATACTAATAACTAATTACATAGACTTAAATACTAGTCACTAATTACATAGACTTAAATACTAGTCACTAAATACATATACTTAAATACTAGTCACTAATTACATAGACTTAAATACTAGTCACTAATTACATAGACTTAATACTAATAACTAATCACATAGACTTAATACTAGTCACTAATTACATAGACTTAATACTAGTCACTAATTACATAGACTTAAATACTAATAACTAATTACATAGACTTAAATACTAGTCACTAATTACATAGACTTAATACTAGTCACTAAATACTAGTCACTAATTACATAGACTTAAATACTAGTCACTAATTACATAGACTTAATACTAGTCACTAATTACATAGACTTAATACTAATAACTAATTACATAGACTTAAATACTAGTCACTAATTACATAGACTTAAATACTAGTCACTAAATACATATACTTAAATACTATTAACTAATTACATAGACTTAAATACTATTAACTAATTACATAGACTTAAATACTAGTCACTAATTACATAGACTTAAATACTAGTCACTAATTACATAGACTTAAATACTAGTCACTAATTACATAGACTTAAATACTAGTCACTAATTACATAGACTTAATACTAGTCACTAATTACATAGACTTAAATACTATTAACTAATTACATAGACTTAAATACTAGTCACTAATTACATAGACTTAATACTAGTCACTAAATACTAGTCACTAATTACATAGACTTAAATACTAGTCACTAATTACATAGACTTAAATACTAGTCACTAATTACATAGACTTAATACTAGTCACTAATTACATAGACTTAATACTAGTCACTAATTACATAGACTTAAATACTAGTCACTAATTACATAGACTTAAATACTATTAACTAATTACATAGACTTAATACTAGTCACTAATTACATAGACTTAAATACTAGTCACTAATTACATAGACTTAATACTAATAACTAATTACATAGACTTAAATACTAGTCACTAATTACATAGACTTAAATACTAATAACTAATTACATAGACTTAATACTAATAACTAATTACATAGACTTAAATACTAATAACTAATTACATAGACTTAATACTAGTCACTAATTACATAGACTTAATACTAGTCACTAATTACATAGACTTAATACTAGTCACTAATTACATAGACTTAATACTAGTCACTAATTACATAGACTTAATACTAGTCACTAATTACATAGACTTAAATACTAGTCACTAATTACATAGAGTTAAATACTAGTCACTAATTACATAGACTTAATACTAGTCACTAATTACATAGACTTAAATACTAGTCACTAATTACATAGACTTAATACTAGTCACTAAATACTAGTCACTAATTACATAGACTTAAATACTAGTCACTAATTACATAGAGTTAAATACTATTAACTAATTACATAGACTTAAATACTATTAACTAACTACATAGACTTAAATACTATTAACTAATTACATAGACTTAAATACTAGTCACTAATTACATAGACTTAATACTAGTCACTAATTACATAGACTTAATACTAGTCACTAATTACATAGACTTAAATACTAATAACTAATTACATATACTTAAATACTAGTCACTAATTACATAGACTTAAATACTATTAACTAATTACATAGACTTAATACTAGTCACTAATTACATAGACTTAATACTAGTCACTAATTACATAGACTTAATACTAGTCACTAATTACATAGAGTTAAATACTAGTCACTAATTACATAGACTTAAATACTAGTCACTAATTACATAGACTTAATACTAGTCACTAAATACTAGTCACTAATTACATAGACTTAAATACTAGTCACTAATTACATAGACGTAAATACTAGTCACTAATTACATAGACTTAATACTAATAACTAATTACATAGACTTAAATACTAGTCACTAATTACATAGACTTAAATACTAGTCACTAAATACATATACTTAAATACTAGTCACTAATTACATAGACTTAAATACTAGTCACTAATTACATAGACTTAATACTAATAACTAATTACATAGACTTAATACTAGTCACTAATTACATAGACTTAATACTAGTCACTAATTACATAGACTTAAATACTAATAACTAATTACATAGACTTAAATACTAGTCACTAATTACATAGACTTAATACTAGTCACTAAATACTAGTCACTAATTACATAGACTTAAATACTAGTCACTAATTACATAGACTTAATACTAGTCACTAATTACATAGACTTAATACTAATAACTAATTACATAGACTTAAATACTATTAACTAATTACATAGACTTAAATACTAGTCACTAAATACATATACTTAAATACTAGTCACTAATTACATAGACTTAAATACTAGTCACTAATTACATAGACTTAAATACTAATAACTAATTACATAGACTTAAATACTAGTCACTAATTACATAGACTTAATACTAGTCACTAATTACATAGACTTAAATACTAGTCACTAATTACATAGACTTAAATACTAGTCACTAATTACATAGACTTAATACTAGTCACTAAATACTAGTCACTAATTACATAGACTTAAATACTAGTCACTAATTACATAGACTTAATACTAGTCACTAATTACATAGACTTAATACTAATAACTAATTACATAGACTTAAATACTAGTCACTAATTACATAGACTTAAATACTAGTCACTAAATACATATACTTAAATACTAGTCACTAATTACATAGACTTAAATACTAGTCACTAATTACATAGACTTAAATACTAATAACTAATTACATAGACTTAAATACTAGTCACTAATTACATAGACTTAATACTAGTCACTAATTACATAGACTTAAATACTAATAACTAATTACATAGACTTAAATACTAGTCACTAATTACATAGACTTAAATACTAGTCACTAAATACATATACTTAAATACTAGTCACTAATTACATAGACTTAAATACTAGTCACTAATTACATAGACTTAATACTAATAACTAATCACATAGACTTAATACTAGTCACTAATTACATAGACTTAATACTAGTCACTAATTACATAGACTTAAATACTAATAACTAATTACATAGACTTAAATACTAGTCACTAATTACATAGACTTAATACTAGTCACTAAATACTAGTCACTAATTACATAGACTTAAATACTAGTCACTAATTACATAGACTTAATACTAGTCACTAATTACATAGACTTAATACTAATAACTAATTACATAGACTTAAATACTAGTCACTAATTACATAGACTTAAATACTAGTCACTAAATACATATACTTAAATACTAGTCACTAATTACATAGACTTAAATACTAGTCACTAATTACATAGACTTAAATACTAATAACTAATTACATAGACTTAAATACTAGTCACTAATTACATAGACTTAATACTAGTCACTAATTACATAGACTTAAATACTAGTCACTAATTACATAGACTTAAATACTAGTCACTAATTACATAGAGTTAAATACTATTAACTAATTACATAGACTTAAATACTATTAACTAATTACATAGACTTAAATACTATTAACTAATTACATAGACTTAAATACTATTAACTAATTACATAGACTTAAATACTAGTCACTAATTACATAGACTTAATACTAGTCACTAATTACATAGACTTAATACTAGTCACTAATTACATAGACTTAAATACTAATAACTAATTACATATACTTAAATACTAGTCACTAATTACATAGACTTAAATACTATTAACTAATTACATAGACTTAATACTAGTCACTAATTACATAGACTTAATACTAGTCACTAATTACATAGACTTAATACTAGTCACTAATTACATAGAGTTAAATACTAGTCACTAATTACATAGACTTAAATACTAGTCACTAATTACATAGACTTAATACTAGTCACTAAATACTAGTCACTAATTACATAGACTTAAATACTAGTCACTAATTACATAGACGTAAATACTAGTCACTAATTACATAGACTTAATACTAATAACTAATTACATAGACTTAAATACTAGTCACTAATTACATAGACTTAAATACTAGTCACTAAATACATATACTTAAATACTAGTCACTAATTACATAGACTTAAATACTAGTCACTAATTACATAGACTTAATACTAATAACTAATTACATAGACTTAATACTAGTCACTAATTACATAGACTTAATACTAGTCACTAATTACATAGACTTAAATACTAATAACTAATTACATAGACTTAAATACTAGTCACTAATTACATAGACTTAATACTAGTCACTAAATACTAGTCACTAATTACATAGACTTAAATACTAGTCACTAATTACATGGACTTAATACTAGTCACTAATTACATAGACTTAATACTAATAACTAATTACATAGACTTAAATACTATTAACTAATTACATAGACTTAAATACTAGTCACTAAATACATATACTTAAATACTAGTCACTAATTACATAGACTTAAATACTAGTCACTAATTACATAGACTTAAATACTAATAACTAATTACATAGACTTAAATACTAGTCACTAATTACATAGACTTAATACTAGTCACTAATTACATAGACTTAAATACTAGTCACTAATTACATAGACTTAAATACTAGTCACTAATTACATAGACTTAATACTAGTCACTAAATACTAGTCACTAATTACATAGACTTAAATACTAGTCACTAATTACATAGACTTAATACTAGTCACTAATTACATAGACTTAATACTAATAACTAATTACATAGACTTAAATACTAGTCACTAATTACATAGACTTAAATACTAGTCACTAAATACATATACTTAAATACTAGTCACTAATTACATAGACTTAAATACTAGTCACTAATTACATAGACTTAAATACTAATAACTAATTACATAGACTTAAATACTAGTCACTAATTACATAGACTTAATACTAGTCACTAATTACATAGACTTAAATACTAATAACTAATTACATAGACTTAAATACTAGTCACTAATTACATAGACTTAAATACTAGTCACTAAATACATATACTTAAATACTAGTCACTAATTACATAGACTTAAATACTAGTCACTAATTACATAGACTTAATACTAATAACTAATCACATAGACTTAATACTAGTCACTAATTACATAGACTTAATACTAGTCACTAATTACATAGACTTAAATACTAATAACTAATTACATAGACTTAAATACTAGTCACTAATTACATAGACTTAATACTAGTCACTAAATACTAGTCACTAATTACATAGACTTAAATACTAGTCACTAATTACATAGACTTAATACTAGTCACTAATTACATAGACTTAATACTAATAACTAATTACATAGACTTAAATACTAGTCACTAATTACATAGACTTAAATACTAGTCACTAAATACATATACTTAAATACTAGTCACTAATTACATAGACTTAAATACTAGTCACTAATTACATAGACTTAAATACTAATAACTAATTACATAGACTTAAATACTAGTCACTAATTACATAGACTTAATACTAGTCACTAATTACATAGACTTAAATACTAGTCACTAATTACATAGACTTAAATACTAGTCACTAATTACATAGACTTAATACTAGTCACTAAATACTAGTCACTAATTACATAGACTTAAATACTAGTCACTAATTACATAGACTTAATACTAGTCACTAATTACATAGACTTAATACTAATAACTAATTACATAGACTTAAATACTAGTCACTAATTACATAGACTTAAATACTAGTCACTAAATACATAGACTTAAATACTAGTCACTAATTACATAGACTTAATACTAGTCACTAATTACATAGACTTAATACTAATAACTAATTACATAGACTTAAATACTAATAACTAATTACATAGACTTAAATACTATTAACTAATTACATAGACTTAATACTAATAACTAATTACATAGACTTAAATACTAGTCACTAATTACATAGACTTAAATACTAGTCACTAATTACATAGACTTAAATACTAGTCACTAAATACATAGACTTAAATACTAGTCACTAATTACATAGACTTAAATACTAGTCACTAATTACATAGACTTAAATACTAGTCACTAATTACATAGACTTAAATACTAGTCACTAATTACATAGACTTAAATACTAGTCACTAATTACATAGACTTAAATACTAGTCACTAATTACATAGACTTAAATACTATTAACTAATTACATATACTTAAATACTAGTCACTAATTACATAGACTTAAATACTAGTCACTAATTACATAGACTTAAATACTAGTCACTAATTACATAGACTTAAATACTAGTCACTAATTACATAGACTTAAATACTAGTCACTAATTACATATACTTAAATACTAGTCACTAATTACATAGACTTAAATACTAGTCACTAATTACATAGACTTAATACTAGTCACTAATTACATAGACTTAATACTAGTCACTAATTACATAGACTTAAATACTAATAACTAATTACATAGACTTAAATACTAGTCACTAATTACATAGACTTAAATACTATTAACTAATTACATAGACTTAATACTAGTCACTAATTACATAGACTTAATACTAGTCACTAATTACATAGACTTAAATACTAGTCACTAATTACATAGACTTAAATACTAGTCACTAATTACATAGACTTAATACTGGTCACTAATTACATAGACTTAATACTAGTCACTAATTACATAGACTTAAATACTAGTCACTAATTACATAGACTTAAATACTAGTCACTAATTACATAGACTTAAATACTAGTCACTAATTACATAGACTTAAATACTAGTCACTAATTACATAGACTTAAATACTAGTCACTAATTACATAGACTTAAATACTATTAACTAATTACATATACTTAAATACTATTAACTAATTACATAGACTTAAATACTAATAACTAATTACATAGACTTAAATACTAGTCACTAATTACATAGACTTAAATACTATTAACTAATTACATATACTTAAATACTATTAACTAATTACATAGACTTAAATACTAATAACTAATTACATATACTTAAATACTATTAACTAATTACATAGACTTAAATACTAATAACTAATTACATATACTTAAATACTATTAACTAATTACATAGACTTAAATACTAATAACTAATTACATAGACTTAAATACTAGTCACTAATTACATAGACTTAAATACTATTAACTAATTACATATACTTAAATACTATTAACTAATTACATAGACTTAAATACTAATAACTAATTACATAGACTTAAATACTAATAACTAATTACATAGACTTAAATACTAGTCACTAATTACATAGACTTAAATACTAGTCACTAATTACATAGACTTAAATACTAGTCACTAATTACATAGACTTAATACTAGTCACTAAATACTAGTCACTAATTACATAAACTTAAATACTAATAACTGATTACATAGACTTAAATACTAGTCACTAATTACATAGACTTAAATACTAGTCACTAATTACATAGACTTAAATACTAGTCACTAATTACATAGACTTAATACTAGTCACTAAATACTAGTCACTAATTACATAGACTTAAATACTAGTCACTAATTACATAGACTTAAATACTAGTCACTAATTACATAGACTTAAATACTAATAACTAATTACATAGACGTAAATACTAGTCACTAATTACATAGACTTAAATACTAGTCACTAATTACATAGACTTAAATATAAGTCACTAATTACATAGACTTAAATACTAGTCACTAATTACATAGACTTAAAGTAATTCCACCCTCCTGTGATGTCATCAGATTTTGCAAAATCAATGATTTATTTAGATTTATGCATGTACAAATTTTGTTAAAACTAAACTATTTCAAAAGTCGAAGTTATAAATGAATAATCAATGATGTTTCAAAATATTGAATCCAAGGGAAATAACTCTGTTTTTATTGATTTTTTTTATCAAGTGTATCATGCGATAGATTTCCTTTATTTTTTACAGACATTTTGTATATTTTTGTAAAGAAATAGTTTCATGAAATTGTTATGAATACTATGATATCGTTATAACCAGTTTTTGTGAAATTTTGATAATGGTGTTGACGGAAAATTGCAATTTTCTGATGGTGATATATGATTCTGTTTATGTAAGTCTAGCATCTTAAAAAGTGTGATGACCTATATATTTTATTTGATAATTTATTAGTTTTAACTCTAATAAATAGAAATAAATACGTTTTTTAAACTTGTATCAGATTAACTGCAAGTAAACAGTTGCTTTAAATACAAGTAACTAATTACATTAACTTAGATACTAGTCATTAATTACATACATTTCAATACAAATCACTAATTACCTAGCCTTAAATACTGTTCACTGATTATACAAAGACTTCAATACTATTCACAATGTATGATTAATTAAATACTAGTCACTATATATAATTATATAGACTTCAATACTAGTCCCTGTATATAATTATATAGACTTAAAATACTAGTCCCTGTATATAATTATAAAGACTTCAATACTAGTCCCTGTATATAATTATATAGACTTAAATATTAATCACTGTATATAATTATATAGACTTCAATACTAGTCCCTGTATATAATTATAAAGACTTCAATACTAGTCCCTGTATATAATTATATAGACTTAAATACTAATCACTGTATATAATTATATAGACTTCAATACTAGTCCCTGTATATAATTATAAAGACTTCAATACTAGTCCCTGTATATAATTATATAAACTTCAATACTAATCACTGTATATAATTATATAGACATTAATACTAATCACTGTATATAATTATATAGACTTCAATACTAATCACTGTATATAATTATATAGACATCAATACTAATCATTGTATATAATTATATAGACTTCAATACTAGTCCCTGTATATAATTATATAGACTTCAATACTAGGCACTATGTATAATTACATTAAATACTAGTCACTATATACAGTAGACTTACTGATGATTCAGCAGTTTAACAGTTGGGGTTTCCCCCCGCTGAATATGTGATATAATTTTGGTATATAATTCCCCGTCTCTCGTCTCGCACATGTATTATAATTACCCCCACACCGCCTACTTGAAGTTGAAATATCCTAATTAGACGTTCTTTTCTTTCTAGTATTGCTAAAACAGCTCCCCTGCCTTTCCTCGTGTATTGAATACGGCAGTCATTGTACCCCAACAATAATTGTGGGTCTGCCTCTACACAAACCAGAGACGTTGGTAATCATGCTAATCTGCTACTTTTGATATTCCATACAAATTATATATAACACATTATACTGCCTGCCCACTTTGAAGAACATATAAATAAGCTCGAGGACCGATGCGTATTTAAAGGAAAATTCGAACACTTTAATGTGAAACCACCACTATTTGCCTCAATTTCTATTTTAAATGGGGACTTTGACAGGACCCATGTGCTAATCAAGATGTTATAGATGCTGGAGACGTCTGTGAATTATTGGCATAATTTTTTTGGTGTCTTTACGACGGAATGGCTACGTAACTGTAAATCTACGAGGGACATCTCCACTGCCGTATTGGCGGAGCTAGGAGTACAAGCGCGTCCATCCTCACATCGATCCCGCAATCAAAACACGCTCTATGTAAGAACTCGCAGCTGGCAGCGTGCATGTTCCGTCGTGATTCAAATATAAAAGTGACTCAATCAATCGGATGTGTATTATATTTTAGGATAAATATGCTATATTGAAGGTAGGAAAATTGTCCTGACTCTTTTCATTCTGCTCAGAATGTTTAAAAGTGTTTGCAGTAGTAATAGTATGATTTCGATAAGATAAGAGAAAGCTGAAATTCAATTGAATAATGTGCGTGCATTAAATCTCTAATTGTTGCATTGAAGTGAGGTATGAGGGTCATATGCGTTTAATTTTTATAGTAATACCCATTTATGCTTTAAATCCAAGAAGTGAGTTATGAGAGTCATATTCCTTTAATTATGGTGCGTTTAATTAAGATTGTAATACCCATTTATACTATTAATCCACTTAATACTTTAGACGTCTTGTCTGTTGTGTGTATCGGGGGGTGGGGGGGGGGTACGTTATCATATTTTAAAATTACAATCATAGTTTATCAGAAGTTCAGAACGTCTATATTTGTTGCACAAATTATGGAATCAAGCGAACCTATCTAATGAAGTACATCTTGATTCTCCTCGATGGCTAATTTTACCTCTGCATGCCAGTTTGTTAACCTGTAAAGTAAATTTCAAAAATGTTAAGAGGAGTCTGGTATTTAGAACTGACCGTAACTTGTAGTTAGCAAAACATAAACTCTTCTAAAGCACGATAAATACAACGATAGATACAATGATAAATACAACGATAAATACAACGATATATACAATGATAAATACAACGATAAATACAACGATAGATACAACGATAGATACAACGATAAATACAACGATAGATACAGTGGAGAACAGATGTCAGGAAATCGCTTATCTTGATAGAGGATGTGTAGTGAAAGTTAGAACATTGTTTCAATTATAAAATCGATAGAAATATAGTGAAACCCGTATTGATTCATACCATCGTTTTAATCAAGGACGATTCGAAAATGGATTTTGATGCCTGAATTATCAATTTCTGATATCTTTAACATCTCTAGTACTCTTCACTTTAGTAAAAAATATTCTCCTCATGTCAATGCTACGTTTGGTATAATCATCAATATTATCATTGCCATTATCATCGGTATCATTATATTACCATTTAAATTTTTACAACATCGTTTGTGTTAAATTCAATGTATTTGAATTTAACACAACTTTATTGAAAAGAGAAACTGTCATTGCTTTTCATAGTACACACTTTAAACATGCGGATGACACGACAGAAATACTTGTGTTGATATCACTTTTTTCCAAATACCATTAAAAATATTGCTCTGGTCATGCTGATATTTACAATATTGAAAACTGACATTTAAAACAGAACTGTGATTTTGAAATTGAATTTTGACATTTAGAATGCAGAGAGTGTTCCTGTCTTTAGCACAATACAACATTCCTTTCATAAAAAAATAATTGTTTTACGGCGCACAAAAAATGTTGTCCTCAAAACGATATTGGTAATGTACATATACCAAAATGTGTGCAAAAGAAATAAACATCGAAAATCGAGAGTGATCCGATTAAATCAGATACATTGTAGGACTTGTAAACTGCCAATTTTTGGGCTCATAAGAAATTGGAAAAATTTCTGATTTTTCCCCTACAGTACCTATTTACCTTATTTTATGTGTAAGTTATATATATAACAAATCTTGACTATATTTCCCTTACATGCCTTCCAATTATTGACTGTTAATTCAATGTTGGTGTTTTACTACTTCCCATTTCTTGCGTTAACATTCGCGGTCCTGTAGTCATTACACACATTTTACACACTGTATGCGGAGTCAATGAACCTCAGATATGCTCTATAGTGAAAATATCCATCCTCACTCAGAATGAAATAACCCTGTATTGTATTGTTTATTACCAAGAACCATACAATTCACAGGTTTAGCTGTACTTGCAGATATCAAAATAGATTTTTTAATTTATCATCTTCCCCAATTTTCTTCTATTCGTATATTATTTTGAAAACATTTGACAGTTATCAGTTGAAGGTGGAAAATAACAAAACCTGCAAGTAATTATGTCGGCAAAATGCCTTTAAAGTTCTAATCTATGTAAGCAAAATAGCACAGTGGAGATTCGAACTGTTCTTAATTTGTCCAATTCTTACGGTCAATATCAACTTCAAAATTATTGTGAAAATGTTGATTTTGGAGGGGATGGACGGGTTGTAGAGTAATGGAGTAGGAATCCTAAGGGCGATGACAATATTAACGACCTGGGACTCACCTTTTCTTGTATTTTACATAGAAATGAAGCAATCGATCGTCTTTATACTCGTTTGTCGACCGCAACCGTAAATGCAAATGCCTGGTTTTTTTTACATTTTAAAACATAGAGCGATTTTCTAACGAAGAATAATGATTTTTTCTACTTCTGACGAATCAGTATAAATGATAGGAAGAAGGGCCACAAAGCTGCTCCGTATTAGGGATTCAAAAATATAAACAAAGTTTCCAAAATCGGGATGCATACATTTTCTAGGTCATGACCTATGATGGCCTGCATTTTTTCTATTACTGGTATGTAAGGAATTTGTAAGCACGGGTTTCTTTATTGTGCCGATGCCACCTCCGTTTTTAAAAAACCATGGCTTTACGTCCTATGCCGGGTGCTTGGCGAAAGAACAGTTGCTACCTATGTTAAATGTTTTAAGGACCAATCACTACCAAACTTACACACTACCTATGTTAAATGTCTTAAGGAGCAATCACTCCAAACTTACACACTACCTATGTTAAATGTCTTAAGGACCAATCACTCCAAACTTACACACTACCTATGTTAAATGTCTTAAGGACCAGTCACTACCAAAGTTACACACTACCTATGTTAAATGTCTTAAGGCCCAATCACTACCAAAGTTACATACTACCTATGTTAAATGTCTTAAGGCCCAATCACTACCAAAGTTACACACTACCTATGTTAAATGTCTTAAGGACCAATCACTACCAAAGTTACACATCTTAAGGACCAATCACTACCAAAGTTACACGCTACCTATGTTACATGTTTTTGGTTTGTGAATGGACCCTGTGACCTCTCGGTTGTGGAGCATGCTCTAACACTCGCTCACCGCCACTGGAGATAAAGAACCTGTACTGTTACAACACTGAGCGCCATGCATAGGACAAAGTCCGTGTCATGTGACATACAGCTGATGGTGTTTCTCTGTAGGCGAAGTGTAAAAATATACAAACAAAACAGAAATTAAACCACAGGTCAAAATTTGTGTCACTTCACGTATCTCTCTATCGGTGAAGAATTCTCTTGTAGACGTTCAACAATATACAAATAGAACAAAACGTTAACCCATTTCGGGGCGCCAGACTGGGCCCTTGCCATGCATAGTTGTTGTTGTTGTGGGGTGTTTTTTTTGGGGGGGGGGTCTATATTGATTGACCTTGAAATTTAACGATTCATAAATCCAAAAAGTGCTGCATGTAGATAACCGAAAAAGTTATATCAACACAGCAACCAGATGTGCAGATCAGGACACCGTTACTGGTTATATCATGTTTCCACAACAGCCATTAATGAAAGGCTCCTTTACTTTACTAGCCGCATTAATCTATGTATCCACGATTCTTAGATAATAAAATGAACAAGAGAAATTGTATTTCGTTGTCGATATCTCCTTACACATAAAAGCATATTAACAATATTTACAGCCTGATCACACACCCTTAGCGTTAGGACAGTCAATAAAGAATAGGAAATACACGGCTTTTTGTATTTCTAGTGATGAGCGATGTGCTCCAGAAGTATTTATTGTTGCAATTATTCAACCTATCAAATTATATATTCAAATATCACTGCTTCTGTTCACAATGTCTTTTAAGTCACCTCTCCTTACACTTCCAATGCATTTCCATTTTATATTAAAAAAAAAAAAAAAAAGATAATCGCAAAATTGTGAAATACTAGCAAGGCACAAGATGCGCTGTTTTACTTTGTTGTGACAGTAGAAATTCTTCATAGACTTCAAAAATATTTAGGCATTAAGCGATGAACTTGAAAATTATTTAAGGTGCCCATTACAACTCTGACTAACTTTAAGACTGCCCCTGTGAGTCCCTATGTCTACTTATACTACTGTTACAGTACTGGTCACATATCAGCGTCTCTGTGAGTCCCTCTGTCTACTAATACTACTGTGACAATACTGGTCACATATCAGTGTCTCTGTGAGTACCTCTGTCTACTAATACTAGTGTTACAGTACTGGTCACATATCAGTGTCTCTGTGAGTACCTCTGTCTACTAATACTACTGTTACAGAACTGGTCACATATCAGTGTCTCTGTGAGTCCCTCTGTCTACTAATACTAGTGTTACAGTAGTGAGTACTGTTCATATATCAGTGTCTCTGTGAGTCCCTCTGTCTACTAATACTAATGTTACAGTACTGTTCACATATCTGGACTCGCTCTTTTTCATTCTCTCTCTGGTCATTTTGATGGTAACGTTATAAAAAGGAGTTTGGGTTATTTTACCGCTGTTCATAGAATCATATGACAAATATCCCATAAATTGAGAATGTAAAGATCACATCATATAATGACAGTATTGTATTTTAGAATTTATTGTTAATGCATGTATGCGGTAATCTTAAATCACGATAGTTCTGGTATGAAGTTGTTGATAAACGCCCACTATTATTTTTAAGGGTTATTCATGTCAGTTCCTTTGTACTGCATACTGTAAACATAGAGTTTGCTCTCGCGACATTGATACCCAAGTAAAACACACTCTATATACTATTTTTTTTCTTTAATGAGCCAATTTGGTATAGCTTTCAAAAAGCATTTTATACGCCATGACACAATAGCTAAAAGACACACCGTTAATGGAATCAACACATGCAAAATCATTTGTGATTTTGTTCCTTTTAGTGGTAACTAATCCTGAGAGGATGTCGATGTAATATGGATATTTTTGTTCATTTGATCTCCCGAGCTGTAAACGCCCTGACCTATAAAATACTTTGACACTGGAGAATTAATTCCACCACAATTAAGAAGGGAGTAACGTTTGTTTGTATTTAAATAGACCACGCTTTCTTTAAATAGCAAGTAGAACAAGCGGAATAACCTTACATCACTGCATGTTACTGGATAAACTTAAATCAGGGTAATCACCGGAAATTAGAATTCACCTCACAGCCGTTACTGAGTGACATCAGAGGCTATCGCACGTCATACACCCGTGTTCGAGACACTCATATTAAGTTCATGTTTATGGTGATATTACTCGGTATACTAGCAGGTGCTCGGTATGTAAGATCGTTAAGTAATGTTTTACTCTGATTTCATCGCTATTAACATTGAATGATTTCTTTCGTTTCATACAGCTATCCTGCTAATTTCAGATCGGCTACAAGTGGTTCCCCATAAAATTGTCATTTCTACTACTTACTGCTACACCAAATCCTTCAAAATATAAAACGTTTATGTGATCCACTTTCAGGTGACTGAATGTATATTGGGCCGACGGTGAGCTTTCATCTGCATGCTCGATGTAACTCTACGTGTTTCCAAGCCTGTGTTTACATGGCTAGTAATGGCATGAACACAGTATCGCGATACCGACGAAAGGACAGCGCCATCAGGGTAAGAATCCTTTACATCTATTGCGGAGATCCGCACCTGACCAAACGAGAATGTTCAATATGTATTCAATGAAGTTTTATACAAGTATGATAGAGTTGCTAAAGTTCATTGAGCACAATTTTGCGAATGGCATGTAGATTCTTCATAAAGCCTCATTAATACCTGATGTGATACGCGAGAACATGTTCTGCTTAGAGTCAATACGGTGGTATTACATGGGTTTCAATTTTTTCTTTTAAAATCAGCATTTTCACAAATTCTATGGTCGTTATAAATAATCTTATCTGTAAATACAATCTGTCAATAGATTGAATGCTGAATGACGTGTTTTATACCAAATGTTAAGACGTTCTTTACATACTGATTTTGACTGCGGATTACTCCGTTTACCTAACCAAGATATAGGGCTCACGGCGGATGTGATCAGTGAAGAGGGGATGCTTATGCTCGCTAAGCTCCTAATCCCACCTCTGGTGTTTCGAGAGGTCCATGTTTGCCTTACTCTTAATGTTATATTCTTTGTCTTCACCTTTTTTATCCGTATTCTTCTCAAGTTATTTGGAGTAAAAGGTTATCTAGTACGAACTCACACTCCATTACAAGCACTCGGGGACAAGGGCTTGCGCAGTCGCATGTATTATAGAAATCTATATAAAGACAAACACCAATAAATATTGCGCCTCCGTCATGGACTATTCACAGCAACATCCCGATAAAGAAAATAAGACGTTTTCATTTTTCAAACCGATTCATTTTCATAACTTTATTCTAACTGTTAATCTACGTGACAGCACCTCATATCTTGTTACGAACATTTCCGGATCCGGGGAGATTAGGTCCGGTCCCACTAGTCCTCGTAACGAGGGCGATGTTTTATTTGATAAGGAAAACGGTAATAATATTTGCTCTTTGTCACACAGAAGGATTATAAGATTAAGTTGCATTATCAGGGTTGTAATGTGCTCGTCAAAAGGTCGATGGAGTTTTGTGCTGTAGCATAACATATTGATTCTCAGAAAAGGAAAATGCCAATTTCTATTAAAAGAAAATTAGAGGTTTTTAGTTTTTTCACCTCCGCAATCGCCGTGTACTTCTGCGCACATTGTTTACGACAAACGGGTTTGCCATCTCTCACGATTTGGTAGATACATGGCTATGAGGTAAAAGAAAAGTAGGTCTTTTTTCACATAGTCTATTCAATTTTACTGTCAAAAAAGTGTACGAAACACAAACTTTACTACACAATGATCGCAATGAATATTTCATTATCCAGATCGTTTAATTGAGTTCCTAGAAATGTACCATCAAAGAGATGCTGTGTTCTAATGTTGCAGTGATATGATATGAATTCGCGTTGTAATGTCAGAGTTGACACTTCAGGCAGACTTTCTAGTGAAATAATTATATAGCTGTTGTTCAGTGCATCTTGTTACAGTTCATTTGACAACATCCCTTGATCATTTTGTGATAGTTTTTCCAAACATTATCACAGTGGGCGACGAAAGGAATCGAACTCTTTTCTATTCATTATTTCTGGAAAGCTGGAAAGAAACTTTAAAAATCAGAGAGTTTAAACCAATACGATCCCGGGATTGTACCTCTTATACATGTACTCCAATATTAGAGGAAACAGTGGTTAAATTAATGATATTGACAAATCTAAACGCAATTGATTAAACTTTAGTAACAAGCAAAGAACAAGCAAAAAGTTTAATTGCCGTCAGCAAAAATGATAAAAGCAACACCCATCAAAATTACCACTTCATCTTATAGTTTACCCGTAATATTCTTTTTATGATGTTTTTTATTTTGTAAACAATCTGTATATATCATAATGCATGTTCAATATGCATATCAAAGATCAGGTAGGATTACCAACATATTTTTTAAATGTGCGTGTGTGTGTGTGTGTGTGTGAGAGAGAGAGAGAGAGAGAGAGAGAGAGAGAGAGAGAGAGATAGAGAGGGGGGTTATGGTAATATCAGGTTTCATCTATTTCGGTGGGTATCAAATTTTTCGTCATAATATATGTAGGTTTACACATAATATCTATAGACATGACATTAGGTGTATATTTTACTTGCAATATCTACAGACATGACATTAGGTGTATATTTTACGTGTAATATCTAGACATGACATTAGGTGTCTATTTTACCTGTAATATCTATAGACATGACATTAGGTGTATATTTTACCTGTAATATCTACAGACATGACATTAGGTGTATATTTTACCTGTAATATCTATAGACATGACATTAGGTGTATATTTTACCTGTAATATCTATAGACATGACATTAGGTGTATATTTTACGTGTAATATCTATAGACATGACATTAGGTGTATATTTTACTTGTAATATCTATAGACATGACATTAGGTGTATATTTTACCTGTAATATCTATAAACATGACATTAGGTGTCTATTTTACCTGTAATATCTATAGACATGACATTAGGTGTATATTTTAACTGTAGTATCTATAGACATGATACTAGGTGTATATTTTACCTGTAGTATCTATAGACATGATATTAGGTGTATATTTTACCTGTAATATCTATAGACATGACATTAGGTGTAAATTTTACCTGTAATATCTATAGACATGACATTAGGTGTATATTTTACGTGTAATATCTATAGACATGACATTAGATGTATATTTTACCTGTAATATCTAGACATGACATTAGGTGTCTATTTTACCTGTAATATCTACAGACATGACATTAGGTGTATATTTTACTTGTAATATCTAGACATGACATTAGGTGTATATTTTACCTGTAATATCTATAAACATGACATTAGGTGTCTATTTTACCTGTAATATCTATAGACATGACATTAGGTGTATATTTTACCTGTAGTATCTATAGACATGATATTAGGTGTATATTTTACCTGTAGTATCTATAGACATGACATTAGATATGCATTTTACCTGTAATATCTATAGACATTACATTAGGTGTATCTTTTACCTGTAGTATCTATAGACATGATATTAGGTGTATATTTTACCTGTAATATCTATAGACATGACATTAGGTGTATATTTTACTTATAATATCTGTAGACATGACATTAGGCGTATATTTTACCTGTAGTATCTATAGAGATGACATTAGGTGTATATTTTACGTGTAATATCTATAGACATGACATTAGATATGCATTTTACCTGTAATATCTATAGACATTACATTAGGTGTATCTTTTACCTGTAGTATCTATAGACATGATATTAGGTGTATATTTTACCTGTAATATCTATAGACATGACATTAGGTGTATATTTTACTTATAATATCTGTAGACATGACATTAGGCGTATATTTTACCTGTAGTATCTATAGAGATGACATTAGGTGTATATTTTACGTGTAATATCTATAGACATGACATTAGGTGTATATTTTACCTGTAATATCTAGACTTGATATTACGTGTATATTTTACCTGTAATATCTACAGACATGACATTAGATGTATATTTTACTTGTAATATTTAGACATGACATTAGGTGTATATTTTACCTGTAATATCTATAAACATGACATTATGTGTATATTTTACCTGTAATATCTACAGAGATGATATTAGGTGTATATTTTACTTGCAATATCTACAGACATGACATTAGGTGTATATTTTACCTGTTATATCTACAGACATGATATTAGGTGTATATTTTACCTGTAATGTCTACAGACATGACATTAGGTGTATATTTTACCTGTAATATCTATAGACATGACATTAGGTTTAAATTTTACCTGTAATATCTATAGACATGACGTTAGGTGTATATTTTACCTGTAATATCTATAGACATGACATTAGGTGTATATTTTACCTGTAGTATCTATAGACATGATATTAGATGAGTATTTTACCTGTAGTATCTATAGACATGACATTAGATATGCGTTTTACCTGTAATATCTATAGACATTACATTAAGTGTATCTTTTACCTGTAGTATCTATAGACATGATATTAGGTGTATATTTTACCTGTAATATCTATAGACATGACATTAGGTGTATATTTTACTTGTAATATCTGTAGACATGACATTAGGCGTATATTTTACCTGTAATATCTACAGACATGACATTAGGTGTCTATTTTACCTGTAATATTTACAGACATCAAAGTAGGTGTATATTTTACCTGTAATATCTAGGCATGACATTAGATATATATTTTACCTGTAATATCTACAGACATGACATTGGGTGTATATTTTACCTGTAATATATACAGACATGACATTGGGTGTATATTTTACCTCTAATATCTATAGACATGACATTAGGTGTATATTTTACCTGTAATATCTATAGACATGACATTAGGTGTATATTTTATCTGTAATATCTACAGACATGACATTAGGTGTATATTTTACCTGTAATATCTATAGACATGATATTAGGTGTATATTTTACCTGTAATATCTATAAACATGACATTAGGTGTATATTTTACCTGTTATATCTACAGACATGATATTAGGTGTATATTTTATCTGTAATATCTATAGACATGACATTAGGTGTATATTTTATCTGTAATATCTATAGACATGACATTAGGTGTATATTTTACCTGTAATATCTAGACATGACATTAGATATGCATTTTACCTGTAATATCTACAGACATGACATTAGGTGTATATTTTACTTGCAATATCTACAGACATGACATTAGATGTATATTTTACCTGTAATATCTATAGACATGATATTAGGTGTATATTTTACCTGTAATATCTATAGACATGACATTAGGTGTATATTTTACCTGTTATATCTACAGACATGATATTATGTGTATATTTTACCTGTATTATCTAGGCATGACATTAGATATATATTTTACCTGTAATATCTACAGACATGACATTAGGTGTATATTTTACCTGTAATATCTATAGACATGATATTAGGTGTATATTTTACCTGTAATATCTATAGACATGACATTAGGTGTATATTTTACCTGTAATATCTATAGACATGACATTAGGTGTATATTTTACCTGTAATATCTATAGACATGACATTAGGTTTATATTTTACCTGTATTATCTATATACATGATATTAGGTGTACTGGTGAATAAGTTGGGATAATAGAAGATAGTACATGTATCAACAATTAATTATTTGCAGACTTTGGTAGCTGAGACGTTAGTTTTGGCAAAGACACACGGATACGTGGAAAAGATTGAAAACGAGCTCGAAGAGGAAATCTTACAAGAAGCGTACCTCCCGAAAGAGGACTTTGTGAGGTGAGTCTTGTGACGGTATTTTGTGAGGTGATTTGTGGAGGTATTTTTTTAGGTGATCTGTGGAGGTATTTTGTGAGGTGATTTGTGGAGGTATTTTGTGAGGTGATGTGTGGAGGTATTTTGTGAGGTGATTTGTGGAGGTATTTTGTGAGGTGATGAGTGGAGGTATTTTGTGAGTTGATGTGTGGAGGTATTTTGTGAGGTGATTTGGTGATATATTTTGTGAGATGATGTGTGAATGATTTTGTGAAGTGAGTCTTGTGGAGGTATTTTGTGAGGTGATTTGGGGAAGTATTTTGTGAGGTGATTTGGAGAGGTATTTTGTGTGTTGAAGTGTGGAGGTATTTTTTGAGGTGATTTGTGAAGGTATTTTGCGAGTTGATTTGGTGATGTATTTTGTGAGGTGATGTGTGGAGGTATTTTGTAAGACAAGTCTTGTGGTAGTATTTTGTGAGGTGATTTGTGGAGGTATTTTGTGAGGTGATTTGTAAAGGTATTTTGTTAGGTGATTTGGGGAGGGAGTTTGTGAGGTGATGTATGGAGGTATTTTGTGAGGTGATGTGTGGAGGTATTTTATGAGGCAACTCTTGTGGTGGTATTTTGTGAGGTAATTTGTGGAGGTATTTTATGAGGCAAGTCTTGTGGTGGTATTTTGTGAGGTGATTTGTAGAGGTATTTTGTAAGGCAGATCTTGTGGAGGTATTTTCTGAGGTGAGTCTTGTGGAGGCATTTTGTGAGTTGATGTCTTGTGGAGGTATTTTGTGAGGTGATGCGTGGAGGAATTTTGTGAGGTGAGTCTTGTGGAGGTATTTTGTGGGTGAGTCTTGTGGTATTTTTGAGGTGATGTGTGGAGGTATTTTGTGAGGTGATTTGTGAAGGTAATATGTGAGGTGATTTGTGGAGGTGATTTGTGGAGGTATTTTGTGAGGTGAGTCTAGTAAAGGTATTTTGTGAGGTGATGTGTGGAGGTATTTTGTGAGGTGATTTGTGGAGATATTTTGTGAGGTGAGTCTTGTGGTGGTATTTTGTGAGGTGAGTTTTGTGGAGGTATTTTGTGAGGTGATTTGTGGAGGTAATTTGTGAGGTGATTTGTGGAGGTATTTTGTGAGGTGATTTGTGAAGGTAATTTGTGAGGTGATTTTCTGGAGGTAATTTGTGAGGTGATTTGTGGAGGTATTTTGTGAGGTGAGTCTAGTAAAGGTATTTTGTGAGGTGATGTGTGGAGGTATTTTGTGAGGTGATTTGTGGAGATATTTTGTGAGGTGAGTCTTATGGAGGTATTTTGTGAAGTGAGTCTTGTGGAGGCATTTTTTGGAGATGCCTTCTTCAGACAATCAATATTCAGAGTAGGGTTCTCAGCTGTAGAATGGTAGATTTAATCAATGTCTTAATAAGCTAAGGAAGTGAAAACTTTCCAAAGAAAGTTTGACAGTGATAAATTACAGCTTTTTGTAGAAACCCGTCGTCACAATCACTTTATGTTTTCTTAACGTAAGAAAAGGGTGCGTTTCGTTTTCTGTAATCGCACTTACAGAAAGATAATTTTTCTAATATTGATTTATGGGCGAAATCGTGACATTGTCTGA